>NW_006776475.1:514560-531771 GCF_000442215.2 Lipotes vexillifer | reverse complement strand
CGCGCACCAAAAAAAAAAAAAAAAAAAAAAAAGATGGCAGCAGAATAGTTTATTTGCCATAATCAAGGAACCTACATCGACACGTCATTATCACCCAAAGCCCATAGTTTACATTAGGGTTCATTCTTGGTGTACATTATATGGGTTTTTACGAATGTGTAATGATATGTATCTACCATTATAGTATTGTACAAAATAGTTTCACTGCCCTAAGAATCCTCTGTTCCACCTGTTCATCCCTCCCTCCCCCTTAACCTCTGACAACCACTGTCTCCATTGTTTTGCCTTTTCCAGAATTTCGTATAATTGGAATCATATAGTATGTAGCCTTTTCAGATTGGCTTCTTTCACTCAGTAATATGCATTTAAGCTTCCTCCACATCTTTTTAGAGCTTGATAGCTCATTTCGTTTTAGCGCTGAATGATATTCTATAGTCTGGA
Source organism: Lipotes vexillifer (assembly GCF_000442215.2). Classification (NCBI taxonomy): domain Eukaryota; kingdom Metazoa; phylum Chordata; class Mammalia; order Artiodactyla; family Lipotidae; genus Lipotes; species Lipotes vexillifer. Next base: position 531,330 of record NW_006776475.1, on the reverse strand, counting down.
TGTACCACAGTTTGTTTATCCATTTCACCCATTGAAGGACATCTTGGTTGCTTCCAAATTTAGGCAATTGTGAATTAAGCTTCTATAAACATTGTGTGCAGATATTTGTGTGAAGATAAGGTTTCAAGTTATTTTGAAAAATACCAAGGGGCACAATACAGCAAGAATATGTTTAATTTTGTAAGAAACTGTCCAACTGTCTTCCAAAGTGGCTGTAGCATTTTGCATTCCCACCAGCAATGAATAAGAGTTCCTGTTGCTGCACAACTTCACCAGCATTTGTTGTTCTGGATTTTGGCTATTCCAATAGGTGGCATTTCATTATTTCAGTTTGCATTTCCCTAATGACATACGATGTAGAACATTTTTCCTTATGCTTATTTGACATCTGTATATCGTTTCTGGCAAGGTGTTTTTTCAGGCCTTTTGCCCATTTTTTAATTGAATTGTCCATGTTCTTAGTTTTGAATTTGACGAGTTCCTTTTTTCCAGTTTTATTGAGGTATAAATGACATTTAACACTGTATAAATTTAAATTATACAACGTAATGATTTGATATATATATTTATTGTGAAATTATGACCACAATAAGTTAAAACATCCATCACCTCACATAATTACAAAAGTTATTTTTTCCTTATGATGAGGACTCTCAAAATGTACTCTCTTAGCAACCTGCAAAAATACAAAACAGTATTGTTAGCTATAGTCATCATTTTCTTTTTTTTTAAGCAGCCCTAATCTTTTTTTTTTAATTAATTTATTTATTTTTGGCTGCGTTGGGTCTTCGATGCTGCTTGTGGGCTCTCTCTAGCTGCCACAAGCGTGGGGCCACTCTTTGCTGCAGTGTGCAGGCCTCTCACCACAATGGCCTCTCCTGTGGCAGAGCATGGGCTCCAGGGTGCGCAGGCTTCAGTAGTTGTGGCACGCAGGCTCAGTAGTTGTGGCTCACAGGCTCCAGAGTGCAGGCTTCAGCAGTTGTCACACATGGGCTTAGTTGCTCCGCAGCATGTGGGATCTTCCCTGACCAGGGCTCGAACCCATGTCCCCTGCATTGGCAGGTGGATTCTTAACCATTGTACCACCAGGGAAGCCCCTCATTTTCTTATAACTGGAACTTTTTTTTTTTTTTTTTTTGGCCTTTTTGTGGTATGTGGGCCTCTCCCATTGCGGAGCACAGGCTCCAGACGTGCAGGCTCAGTGGCCATGTCTCACGGGCCCAGCCACTCCGCGGCATGTGGGATCTTCCCGGACCGGGGCACGAACCTGCGTCCCCTGCATCGGCAGGCGGACTCTCAATCACTGCGCCACCAGGGAAGCCCCTTATAACTGGAACTTTTGACCACCTTTACCCAATCCCCTCCTCCCCGCCTATACTAATCTGATCTCTGTTTTTATGAGTTGGGTTTTTTTAAGTTTCACATATAAGTGAAATAAAACAAATATTGTATGTCTTTCTCTGTCTGGCTTATTTCACTTAGCAAAATGCCCTCAAAGTCCATCCATGTTGTTGCAAATGACACAATTTCCTTCTTTTTTATGACCTAATAGTATTCCATTGTGTATATACCATATTTTCTTTAGCCAATCATTCATTGATGGACACAGGTTGTTTATTTTTATTTATTTATTTATTTATTTATTTTTTAATGAGGTACGCAGGCCTCTCACTGTTGTGGCCTCTCCCGTTGCAGAGCACAGACTCCAGACGCGCAGGCTCAGCGGCCATGGCTCACAGGCCCAGCCACTCCGCGGCATGTGGAATCCTCCCAGACTGGGGCACGAGCCCACATCCCCTGCATCGGCAGGAGGACTCCCAGCCACTGTGCCACCAGGGAAGCCCAGTTGTTTATTTTTTTAAATGACCTTTTTTTTAATTGAAGTATAGTTGATTTACAATATTGTGTTAGTTTCAGTTGTACAGCAAAGTGATTCAGTTACACATATATATGTATATATCTATATTCCTTTAAAAAAAATTTTATTATAGTTTATTACAATATATTGAATATAGTTCCCTGTGTATACAGTAAATCTTTATTGTCTATCTATTTTATACATGGTAATGTGCATCTGTTAATCCCATACTCCCAATTTATCCCTTCCCCACCCCTTACCCTTTGGTAACCATAAGTTTGTCTTCTATGTCAGTGAGTCTGTTTCTGTTTTTTGTATGCATTCATTTGTATTATTTTTTATATTCCACATATAAGTGATATCATATAGTATTTGTCTTTCTCTGTCTAACTTATTTCACTAAGCATTATATTCTCTAGGTGAATCCACGTTGCTGCAAATGACAATATTTCATTCTTTTTATGGGGCCCATGGCTCATGGGCCCAGCCACTCTGTGGCATGTGGGATCTTCCAGGACCGGGGCACAAACCCGTGTCCCCTGCATTGGCAGACGGACTCTCAACAACTGCACCACCAGGGAAGCCCTGTTTTTAGTTTTTTAAGGAACCTCCATGCTGTTCTCAATAGTGGCTGCACCAATTTACATTCCTACCAACAGTGTACAAGGGTTCCCTTTTTTCTACATCCTCTCCAGCATTTATTATTTATAGACTTTTTGATGATAGCCATTCTAACCAATGTGAGGTGATACCTCATTCTGTTTTTGTTTTTGTTTTTAATTTATTTATTATTTCATATTATTTTTGGTTGCATTGGCTGTGTGGGGTCTTCGGTGCTGTGTGGGGGCTTTCTCTAGTTGCAGCGAGTGGGGGCGACTCTTCGTTGCGGTGCGTGGGCTTCTCATTGCAGTGGCTTCTCTTGTTGTGGAGCACTGGCTCTAGGCACATGGGCTTCAGTAGTTGTGGTGTACAGGCTCAGTAGTTGTGGCTCACAGGCTCAGTAGTTGTGGCACATGGGCTTAGTTGTCCCGCAGCATGTGGGATCTTCCTGGACCAGGGCTTGAACCCGTGTCTCCTGCATTGGCAGGCAGATTCTTAACCACTATGCCACCAAGGAAGTCCTCTCATTCTGGTTTTGATTTGCATTTCTCTAATTATTAGCGATGTTGAGCATCTTTTCATGTGCCTCTTAGCCATCTGTATATTTTCTTTGGAAAAAATGTCCATTCAGATATTCTGCTCATTTTTTGATTGGGTTGTTTGCTTTGGTATTGAGTTGTATGAGTTATTTGTATATTTTGGATATTAATCCCTTGTCGGTCACATCATTTGCAAATATTTTCCCCCATTCCACGTGTTGTCTTTTCATTTTGTTGATGGTTCCCTTTGCTGTGCAAAAACTTTTAAGTTTGAATAGGTCCCATTTGTTTATTTTTGCTTTTAATTCTTTTGCTTTGGGAGACTGATCTTGGAAAATATTGCTACAATTCATGTCATAGAATTTCACCTATAAATTTCACCTATGTTCTCTTCTATGCATTTCATGGTGTCATGTCTTACATTTAGGTCTTTAAGCCATTTTGAGTTTATTTTTGTATATGGTGTGAGGAAATGTTCTAATTTCATTGATTTGTATGTAGCTGTCCAGCTTTCCCAACAACACTTGTTGAAAAGACTCTCCCTTCTTCATTATATATTCTTGCCTCCTTTTTGTAGATTAATTGACTGTGGGTGCATGGGTTTATTTCTGAGCTCTCTGTTCTGTTCCATTGATCTGTGTCTGTTTTTGTGCCAATATCAGGCTTTTTAAATTACTGTATCTTTGTGGTATAGTCTGAAGTCTGAAGGATTATATATCCAGCTTTGTTCTTTTTTCTCAAGAATTCCTTTGGCAATTCTGGGTCTTTTGTGGTCCCACGTGAATTTTAGGATTATTTGTTCTCATTCTGTGAAAAATGTCATGGGTATTTTTTTTTTGTGGTACGCGGGCCTCTCACTGTTGTGGCCTCTCCTGTTGCGGAGCACAGGCTTCTGGACACGCAGACTCAGCGGCCATGGCTCACAGACCCAGCTGCTCCGCAGCATGTGGGATCTTCCCAGACCGGGGCATGAACCCGTGTCCCCTGCATCGGCAGGCGGACTCTCAACCACTGCGCCACCAGGGAAGCCCTCATGGGTATTTTGATAGAGATTGAATTAAATCTGTAGATTGCTTTGGGTTGTATGGCCATTTTAACAATATTAATTCTTCCAGTCCGTTTCTTCTAGGTTGTCCAATTTGTTGGCATATAACTGTTCATAGTATTCTCTTATGATTTTATTGTTGTATCAGTTGTTATTTCTCCTCTTTCATTTCTTATTTTGTCTATTTGGGTCCTGTCTCTTTTCTTCTTGGTGAGCCTGGCTAGAGGTTTGTCAATTTTGTTTATCTTCTTAAGAAACCAACTCTTGGTTTTATTGATCTTTTCTATTTTTTTAATCTCTATTTTATTTATTTCCTCTCTGATCTTTGTTATTTCCTTTCTTCTGCTGATTTTGGATTTTATTTGTTCTTCTTTGTCTAATTATTTTTTTTTATGTGTGTGTGTGGTACGCAGGCCTCTCACTGTTGTGGCCTCTCCCATTGCAGAGCACAGGCTCCGGACACGCAGGCTCAGCAGCCATGGCTCATGGGCCCAGCTGCTCCACGGCACGTGGGATCTTCCTGGACTGGGGCACGAACCCGTGTCCCCTGCGTCGGCAGGCAGACTCTCAACCACTGCGCCACCAAGGAAGTCCCTGTCTAATTCTTTTAGGTGGTAGATTAGCTTGTTTATTTGAGATTTTTCTTGTTTCTTGAGGAAGGCCTGTATCACTATAAACTTCCCTCTTAGAACTGCTTTTGCTGAATCCCATAGATTTTGTAAAGTTGTGTTTTCATTTTCATTTGTCTCGAGGTATTTTCTAATTTCTTCTTTGATTTGACCTCATTTCTTCTTCTTCTTTGACCCATTGGTTTTGTAGTAGCTGTTGTTTAGTCTCTACATTTAGGATGTTTCTATGTCTTGGCTACTGTAAATAATGTTGCAGTGAACACAGGGGTGCAGATATCTCTTCAGAATGGTGACTTATTCTCCTTTGGATATATACTGAGAAAATGAGTTGCCAAATTATAAGGTAGTTCTATTTTTAATTTTTTGAGGAACCTCCATACTGTTTTCCATAGTGCTTGTACTAATTCACATTCTTACTAATATGCACAAAGGTTCCCTTTCCTTTGCATCCTCACAAGCATTTGTTATCTCTTATCTTTTTGATGATAGTGATTCTGACAGGTGTGAGGTGATTTCTTAATGTGGTTTTGACTTGCATTTCCCTGATGATTAGAGATGTTGAACACCTTTTCATTTACCTCTTGGCCTTTTATATGTCTTTTTTGGAAAAAAGAAGGTCCTTTGCCCATTTTTTAATTGGCAATATTATTATCATTGCTAATGAGTTGTATGAGTTCCTTACATATTTTGGACATTAACCTTTATCAGATGTGTGGTTTGCAAATATTTTCTCACATTCTGAGGTTGCCTTTTTGTTTTCTTCATTATTTCTTTAGCTGTGCAGAAGCTTTTTAGTTTGATGTAGTCCCACTTGTTTATTTTTTTATTTTGTTGCTTGTGCTTTAGTGTTATATCCAAAAAAATCATTACCAAGACCCATGACAAGAAGCTTTTCTTTGTTCTCATCTAGGAGTTTTATGGTTTCAGGTCTTACATTTAAGTGTTTAATCCATTTCAAGTCAATTTTTGTGAGTGGCATAAGATAGGAGTCTAGTTTCATTTTTGGCAAGTAAATATCCAATTTTCAGAGCACCATTTATTGAAGAGACTGTCTTTTCTCCATTGAATAGTCTTGTCTCCCTTGTCAATTATTAGTCGACTGTGTATGCATGGGTTTTTTCACTGGACTCTTGATTCTGTTCCACTCGTCTATATGTCTATTTTTATGCCAGTATCATACTGTTATGACAACTATAGCTTTGTAATATAATTTGAAATCAAGAAGCATTTGTCTTCTCTCTCATGATTACTTTGGCTATTCAGGGACTTTTGTGGTTCCATATGAATTATACTTTTTTTTTTTCCATTTCTGTAAAGTTGCGACTGTAATCTTAATAAGGATTGCATTGAATGTATAGATGGCTTTGGGTAGTATGGACATTTTAACAATATTAATTCTTCCAATCCATGAACATGGGCTATCTTTCCAGTTGTGTCATCTTCAATTTCTTTTGTTAATGTCTTATAGTTTTCAGTGTAAAGATGTTTCACCTCTTAGTTAAATTTATTCCTAACTATTTTGTTTTTGATGCTATTGTCAGTGGGATTATTTGCTTTATTTCTTTTTCAGATAATAAGTTGTTAGTGTATTGAAATACTACTAACTTTTCCATGCTGATTTTGTATCCTGCAACTTTACTGAATTTGTTGATTAGATCTAACACTTTTTTGGTGGAGTCTTTAGGATTTTCTACATATATAATCATCTGCAAATAGAGACAGTTTTGCTTCTTCCTTATCTTTTTTTTTTTTTTTCAGTACGTGGGTCTCTCACTGTTGTGGCCTCTCCCGTCGCGGAACACAGGCCCAGCGGCCTTGGCTCACAGGCCCAGCTGCTCCGTGGCATGTGGGATCCTCCCGGACCGGGGCACGAACCCGCGTCCCCTGCATCGGCAGGTGGACTCTCAACCACTGCACCACCAGGGAAGCCCACTCCTTCCTTATCAATATTTTTTTCCCCCCTGCGGTACGCAGGCCTCTCACTGTTGTGGCCTCTCCCGTTGTGGAGCACAGGCTCCAGACGCGCAGGCTCAGCAGCCATGGCTCATGGGCCCAGCCGCTCCGCGGCATGTGGGATCTTCCCGGACTGGGGCACAAACCCATGTCCCCTGCATCGGCAGGCGGACTCTTAACCACTGCGCCACCAGGGAAGCCCCTTCCTTATCATTTTTGATGCTTTTATTTTTCTTGCCTTATTGTTCTGGCTGACACTTCCAGTACTATGTTAAATTGAAGTTGCCCAAGTGGGCACTTTTGTCTTGATCCTGATCTTAGAGGAAAAGCTTTAACATTTCACCATTAATAAGATGTTAGCTGTAGGTCTGTCATATATGGCCTTTTTATGATGAGATAGGTTCCTTCTATACCTGATTTGTTGAGGGTTTTATCATGAATGGGTGTTGAATTTTATCAAATGCTTTTTCTACATGTATGGAGATGACCATATGATGTTTATCTTTCATTCCTTTAATGTCATGTATCACATGTATTGATTTGTGTATGTTGAACTATCCTGGTATCCCAGGGATGAATTCCTCATGATCATAGTGTATGTTCCCATATTGTGCTGCTGAATTTGGTTTGCTAGTATGTTGAGAATTTTTGGATCTGTATTTCAGGGATATTGGCCTACAGTTTTTTTTTTCTTACAGAGTCCTTCTCTGGCTTTCATATCAGCCAGAATGCTGGCCTCATAAAATGAGTTTGCAAGTGTTCCCTCCTCTTCAATTTTTTGGAAGAATTTGAGGATTGGCATTAATTCTTCATTAACTGTTTGTTAGATCCAATAAAGATGTTTAAAAAAAATGTTTGGTAGAATTCACTAGTGAATATTCTGGTCCTGGGCGTTTCTTTCTTGGGATATTTTTGATTAATGATTTAATCTCCTTACTCATTATTGATGTGTTCAGATTTTCTGTTTTTCCTGATTTGGTTTAGGTAGGTTGTATGTGTCTAGGAATTTACCTATTTCTTCTAGGTTGTCCAGTTTGTTGGTGTTTTAATTTTTCATAGTAGTCTTCTATGACCCTTTGTATTTCTGTGGTATTACTTGTTATGTCTCCTCTTTCATTTATGATTTCACATTGATTTTTGTTCTTTCTCTTCTTGGTAGTCTAGCTAAAGCTTTGTCAATTCTGTTTATCTTTTCAAAGAACCAACTCATTTTCATTGATCTTTTCTATTGTTTTTATTTTCTCTGTTTTGTTTATTTTTGCTCCAATCTTTGTTATTCCTTCCTTATGTTAACTTTGAGCTTAGTTTATCCTTCTTTTCCTTGTTTCTTTATGTGTAAAGTTAGGTTGTTTATTTGAGATCTTTCTATCTTCTTGATGTATGTGTTTACATATATAAACTTCCCTCTTAAAACTGCTTTTGCTGCATCCCATTGGTTTTGGTATATTGTGTTTCCATTGTCATTTGTCTCAAGATACTTTTAATTTCTCTTTTAATTTCTTCTTTGATCCATTGGTTGTTCAGAAGTATGTTAATTTCCATGTATTTGTGAGTTTTCCAGTCTTCCTCCCATTATTGATATCTAGTTTTATACCACTGTGTTCAGTGACAATACTTGGTATGTTTTCACTCTTCTCAAATTTGCTAAGACTTGTTTTGTGCCCTAACATATGATTTATCCTAGAAAATGTTCCATGTGTGCTTGAGAAGAATGTGTTTTCTGTTGTTGTTGTTGGATGGATTGGGCTATATATGTCTGTTGGGTGCGTTTTGTCTATAGTGCTGTTTGAAACAATAATTCAAATCTGCTGTTTCTTTATTGATTCTCTGTCTAGTTGATCTATCCATCACTGAGAGTGGAGTACTAAAATCCCCTATTATTATTATTATTATTATTATTATTATTATTATTTTGGCCATGCCATGTGGCTTGTGGGATCTTAGTTCCCCAGCCAGGGATTGAACCCAGTCCCTCAGCAGTGAGAGCGTCCTAACCACTGGACCGCCAGGGAATTCCCTCCAATTATTATTATATTGCTGTGTATTTCTCCTTTTAGTTCTGCTAGTATTTGCTTTACACATTTAGTTCCTCTAATATTAGGTACATAAAAAATTACAATTTTTACATCTTCTTGATGGATTGATTCCTTTGTCATTATACAATGACCTTTTGACTCCTTTGATCTTAAAGTCTATTTTTTAAAATAAATTTATTTATTTATTTATTTTTGGCTGCATAGGGTCTTCATTGCTGTGCGTGAGCTTTCTCTAGTTGCAGCAAGGAGGGGCTACTCTTCATTGCAGTGCATGGGCTTCTCTTTGCAGTGGTTTCTCTTGTTGCGGAGCACGGGGTCTAGGAGCATGGGCTTCAGTAGTTGTGGCACGTGGGCTCTAGAGTGCAGGCTCAGTATTTATCGCACATGGGCTTAATTGCTCCACAGCATGTGAGATCTTCCTGGGCCAGGGATCAAACTCATGTCCCCTGCATTGGCAGGCGGATTCTTAACCAATGCGCCACCAGGGAAGCCCTACATATTTACTATCACCAGTGAGTTTTATACAACTACCTTCATATATTTTTATGATGTAGAATAGAATCCTTAGATTTCTACTTAGAATCCTTTTATTTCCACTTGAAAAACTTTCTTTAGCATTTCTTGTAAGGCAGGTGTAGTGGTGAGGAACTCCTTCAGCTCATTTGTTTCAGAAAGTCTTTTAATGCTCTTTCATTTCTCAAGGACAGCTTTTCCAGTTATAGTATTCTTGGTTGACTGTTTTTTTTTTCTTTCAATATTTTGAATATACCATCCTGTTCTCTCTTGGCCTGAAATGTTTCTGTTGAGAAATCTTCCAACAGTCTTATGGGGTTCCCTTATATGTATGTGACCTGTCACTTTTCCCTTGTTGCTTTCAAAATTCTCTGTCTTCGACTTCTAATAATTTAAATGTAATAAGTCTCTGTGTAGTCCTTTTTGGGTTCAATTTTTGGGGGATTCTTTGCGTCTCATGAATCTGGATGTCCATTTTTCTCCCCAGGTTAAGGAAGTTTTCAGCCATTATTGCTTTAAATATACTTTTGGTCCCTATCTTTTTCTTTTCTCCTAAGATTCCCATAATGTGAATGTCGTTTCTCTTGATGGGGTCCCATAAGTCCCCTAGGCTTTCTTCATTCTTTTTCTCGTTTACCTGATACTTCATGATCCTTGATTCCTGTTAATTGCAATCTGCACATTTGAGTAAACTGTGCTCTTTCAGACAATACAGATTCACTTTGGCAGAGACAGTCCTTCACCAGTCAGCTCAGCTTGGGGTTCCAGATGGGTCAGCTGGTATTGTCCTTGGGCAGGTTGGGAATGCAAAGCTTTTATGGGCTCAGAAGTTCATAGGGAATTACTTCCACTATATTCTGTTGGCAACACAGGGCCAGGCCATATTCACTGTGAAAGGGAACTACACATGGACATACTGTTAATTATTTGCAGTATTTAAATTCTATAAGTTTTGTAAATCAACTATAGTTAAATAAAAAATAAATTTAAATAAATAAATGAATTCTACAAAGTCATCATGAACACTGAATTAGTGAATAACAGAACCATTGCTCCTGGGGAAATATAAGGTTAGGTTCCTGCAACCCTCTGGTCACGTTTTTTTTTTTTTTTTTTTGGAGTATTGCTTTCCAACGTTGTGTTAGTTTATGCTGTACAATGAAGTGAATCAGCTATATGTATACATATATCCCCTCCCTCTGGGATCTCCCTCCCCCCTCCATCACCCATCTAGGTCATCACAGAGCACTGAGCTGAGGTCCCTGTGCTATACAGCAGGTTCTCACTAGCTATCTATTTTACATACGGTAGTGTATTTATGTCAAACCTAATCTCCCAATTCATCCCACCCTCCCCTTCCCCCTCTGTGTCCACATGTCCATTCTCTAAGTCTCCCTTTCTATTCCTGCTCTGTAAGTAGGTTCAACTGTACCATTTTTCTAGATTCCACATATATGCATTAATATACAATATTTTTGTTTTTCTCTTTCTGACTTACTTCACTCTGTATGACAGACTCTAGGTCCATTGACATCTCTGCCAATGACCCAATTTCATTTCTTTTTACAGCTGAGTAATATTCCATTATATATATGTACCACATCTTCTTTATCCATTCATCTGTTGATGGACATTTAGGTTGTTTCCATGTCCTGGCTATTGTAAATAGTGCTGCAATTAACACTGGGGTACATGTGACTTTTTGAATTATGGTTTTCTCGGGGTATATGCCCAGTAGTGAGTTTGCTGGGTTATATGGTAGTTCTATTTTTAGTTTTTTAAGGAACTTCCATACGATTCTCCACAGTGGCTGTATCAATTTACATTCCCACCAACAGTGCAAGAAGGTTCCCTTTTCTCTGCAACCTCTCCAGCATTTATTGTTTGTAGACTTTTTAAAATTAATTAATTAATTAATTTTGGGGGCTGCATTGCGTCTTTATTGCTACGTGCGGGCTTTCTCTAGTTGCAGAGAGCAGGGGCTACTCTTTGTTGCAGCGTGCGGGCTTCTCATTGTGGTAGCTTGTCTTTGTTGTGGAGCATGGGCTCTAGGTGCAGGGGCTTCAGTAGTTGTGGCACACAGACTCAGCAGTTGTGGCTCATGGGCTCTAGAGCGCAGGCTCAATAGTTGTAGCACATGGGCTTAGTTGCTCCACAGCATGTGGGATCTTCCCAGATCAGGGCTCAAACCTGTGTCCCCTGCATTGGCTGGCGGATTCTTAACCACTGAGCCACCAGGGAAGTCCCTGTGGATTTTTTTGATGATGGTCATTCTGACTGGTGTTAGGTGATACCCCATTGTAGTTTTGATTTGCATTTCTCTAATAATTAGTGCTGTTGAGCATCTTTTCATGTGCCTCTTAGTCATCTGTATGTCTTCTTTGGTGAAATGTCTATTTAGGTCTTCTGCCCATTTTTTGATTAGGTTTTTTGTTTTTTTGATATTGAGCTGCATGAGCTGTTTGTATATTTTGGAGATTTTTTTATCTTTTTAATTTATTTTTGGCTGTATTGGGTCTTCATTGCTGCATGCGGGCTTCCTCTAGTTGCAGCAAGTGGGGGCTGCTCTTCATTGCGATGCATGGGCTTCTCACTGTGGTGGCTTCTCTTGTTGCGGAGCATGGGCTCTAGGCACATGGGCTTCAGTAGTTGTGGCACGTAGGCTCAGTAGTTGCGGTTCATGAGCTCTAGAGCGCAGGCTCAGTAGTTGTGGCGCACAGGCTTAGTTGCCTCACGGCATATGGGATCTTCCCGGACCAGGGCTCGAACCCATGTCCCCTGCATTAGCGGGTGGATTCTTAACCACTGTGCCACCAGGGAAGTCCTATTTTGGAGATTAATCCTTTGTCCATTGCTTCATTTGCAGATATTTTCTCCCATTTTGAGGGTTGTCTTTTTGTCTTGTTTATGGTTTCCTTTGCTGTGCAAAAGCTTTTCAGTTTAATTAGGTCCCATTTGCTTATTTTTGTTTTTATTTTCATTACTCTAGAAGGTGGGTCATAAAAGATTTCTGTGATTTATGTCAAAGTATGTTTTTCCTATGTTTTCCTCCAAGAGTTTTATAGTATCCAGTCTTAACATTTAGGTCACAATGTTTCTGTCAACTGATTAATCCATAACCTATTTTTATGCTTGCTTCCATTTAAAGACACCTTATTTACTATATATTGTTGGCCATAATCTAATAGCCAATGGCACTCTAACTCATGCCAGAACAAAGCTTATTTAATAAGCTTATCATATTTTCTCCATAAGATAATCACAGACTTCTTGTGCTTAGTAACACCAGACAGCACTTCAGCACTCTTCTTGAGGATTACTAAACAGACTAATAAAGGCAATCACTAATCTACTTTTAGTCTCTATTAATTTACCTTTTCTGATGATTTTCTGTAAATGGAATCCTATCATATAGCCTGTAGTGTTTTCCAACACTACACCAAGTATGTGGGGGGTTTTCCGCTTATTAACCAATTCTCCAACTCCCTAGACACTAACTGGGTGTCCTACAATTCAATACATTCCTTTTTTTTCTTTTTCTTTTTTTTTTTTAGCCGCACTGTGCCGTTTGCAGGATCTTAGTTCCCCAACCAGGGATCAAACCCAGGCCCTTGGCAGTGGAAACGTGGAGTCCTAACCACTGGACTGCCAGGGAATTCCCCAATACATTTCTGACACCAACTGGAGTTAGTACAGAACACACATTTTAAGGACTTAGTCCCATAAGACTGCCCCTTTAGATACCAGTTGCAAGCCCCAGGTAGCCACCTTACTTCTGACCAACCCACTCTAAATCAGGAGTTCCTGTGATCTGCTCCTCAGTTTCAATTATTTTCTAGAACAGCTCACAGGACTCAGGAAAACATATTACTTACTATTACCAGTTTATTAGACGAGGATACAAGTCAGTACCAGATAAATGGAAGAGATGCATAGGACAAGGTATGGGGCTATGGGTACAGGGCTTCCATTCCCTCTCTGGGCACACCACCTTCCTTGCACTTCGATGTGAAAGCTCTCCAAACCCCATTATTTAGGGGTTTTTATGGTGGTTCCACTACATAAGCATGATTGATTAAATCATTGGCCATTGGTGATTGAACTCAATGTTCAGCCCCTCTCCTTTCCCCATAGATCCAGAGATGGGCTGAAAGTTCCAACCCTCTGATTCACATGGTTGGTTCCTTTCGAAACCACCCCCCATCCTGAAGCTATCTAGGGGCTCACCAAGAGATATTTAATTAGCATAAGCCTTGGTATGGTCAAAAGGGGCTTATGTATAACAAAAGCTGCACCTAACACCCTTAGCACTCAAGAAATTCCAAAGGTTTTTGAAGCTCTGTGTCAGGAACTGGGGACAAAGACCAAATATATTTATTATTGTATCACATACAGCATGTTGCCTTTTTTTGTTTGTTTTGGTTTTTGTTTTTGCTGTACGCGGGCCTCTCACCGCTGTGGCCTCTCCCGCTGCGGAGCACAGGCTCCGAACGCGCAGGCTCCGAACGCGCAGGCTCAGCAGCCATGGCTCACGGGCCCAGCCGCTCCGCGTTATGTGGGATCTTCCCGGACCGGGGCACAAACCCGTGTTCCCTGCATCGGCAGGCGGACTCTCAACCACTGCGCCACCAGGGAAGCCCTGTCTCCACTTTTTAGCTGTTATGAAAAATGTTGCTGTAAACATTCGCATAAAAGGTTTTGTGTAGACATGTTTTCCTTTTCTCTTAGGTATATACCTAGTTTTGGAATTACAGGATAATATGGTAACTCTATGTTTAACTTTTTAAGGAACTGCCAAACTGTTTTCCAAAGCAGTTCCACTATTTTTCTGTTGTCTCTTTAATTCAGTAATCTTTCTTTAAAAAGATTATTTTGACAAGAAAAAAAATTTTGTAACTATGTATGGTGTTGGATGTTAACTAGACTTACTGTGGTGATCATTTAGTAATATATACAAATATCAAATCATTATGTTGTACACCTGAAACAAATATAATGTTATATGTCAATTATACATCAATTTAGAAAAGATTATTTTGATTTTTAATTTATTTCTTTGTGTTTTGTTTGTATATGTTGTTTAAGTTTTGATAGTTTCATTGTTTCATTTGTCAGTATACTTCCACAAATAACACACCACAATCTTAGCTCTTGACTGTTAATTTTGGCTTTTATTGGCCAAAAAACTGAAACAAATTTTCCTTCTCTAATTTAGCTAATAATTTTAAGCTAGATATATATTTCTTTTAAGACTTAATTATCTATAAAAATTTAAACGATTATAAATTTGGGAGCAGCTTAACCAAGTGGTTCTGGCACAGAATCTCTTACAAGGAGGTGGCAATCAAGCTGTCAGCAGGGCTACAGCCATCTGACTGACTAGAGCTGGAGGATATGCTTCCAAGGTGACTCACATGTAGCTGTTGGCAGGAGGCCCCGGTTCCTCACCCCATGGGCTTATCCACAGGGATAGTTGAGTGTCCTCATGGCATGTCAGCAGATTCCCTCCAGATCAAGTGACCTAAAAGAGAGAGCTAGGATAAAGTTGTGATTTCGTTCACTACCAAGTCTCAGAAGTCACAAACCTTCCTGTCTACTATATTCTATTTACTAGAAGTGAGTTGGGACTTCCCTGGCAGTCCAGTCATTAAGATTCCATGCTGCCACTGCTGGGGGCACAGGTTCAGTCCCTGGTCAGGGAACTAGGATCCCGTGTACTGAGCAACACGTCCAAAAAAAGAGTCATAGTTCTTACCTTCCCTAAACTACTGTAGTGAACATAAAAGTTCCATTTCGATTCATTTAAGATACCAAAAAATATGCTTGAAATGAGCAAAAACAGTACAGGAATGTAAATAATTATAAAAAGAAAACAAAAGAGAAGTGAGTTAACAAGTCCAGTCCATACTCAAGAAGAGAATTAAGCTCTTCCTCTTAAGAGAGATGTATCAAAGAATTTGTGGACATCTTTTAAAACCACCACACTGGCTGATGGCAAGAAGCCTCAGGTCCTCACCATGTGGGCTTCTCCACTGGACTGCTTGAGTGTCCTTATTACATGGCAGCAGGCCTTCCACTG
Source organism: Lipotes vexillifer (assembly GCF_000442215.2). NCBI lineage: Eukaryota > Metazoa > Chordata > Mammalia > Artiodactyla > Lipotidae > Lipotes > Lipotes vexillifer. The sequence continues at coordinate 516,078 of NW_006776475.1, read as the reverse complement.
TGGAAGTAGGTGACCCAAGAGAGAACAATAAGGAATTCACAATACCTTTCATGGTCTAACTTAAGAAGTTACACTCTGTCATTTCTGCAGTATCCTATTGGTTACACAGGTCAGCCTTATTCAGGATGGCAAGAGACTAAATGAGGACATGTATCTCAGGAACCAGGAATGACTGGGAGCCATCCTGGATGCTGGCAACCACAGGTACCCACAGGAAGTAATAACTAATTCTGCCAGGGCATTCTGGGGTGGGGTCCACAAAGGAATGACATAGAGATGGGCTTTTTGGATCCCACCTTTGGATCCCACAGACTCTGAGAAAAATCAGAAGGATCAGTAAAGGTCATCTAGTCTATCCCTGACTTGAAGACAGAAAGTAAGAAAGAACCAGGACAGGTGCCAGGGGAGTCTACTTTCCACTGGCTTTTGATGCTATTTTTAACTTTGCTCAAGATCTCTCATGTGTGCTGCTAAAATGCCTGTAGGTACTCTAGTCTCACAATATGCCATTAGACCAGGCAGGAGCTTCTTTAATAACAGGTTATTAAGTACTTGATGAACCAAAATGGCTATTTAAAGCCGCTTTTTGTTCTCTCTTGTAATTCGGATGTGCGCTTCCTCAGGGGGGTTGGGAGAAATGAGGTAACAGCCCCCACCTCTACTCCTGTCAGTGTTTTCACATTCAGAACACAAAATCTCTACTGAGGAGCCTTTTAAAGCTTCTATATTTTTGGTGGGAGAGGATACGAAGAGCAGTGAGAAGCTCAGCAGATTCTTAAAATATAAAATTTCCCATTCCTCTTGGAAAACCAAAAATAACTCCTGAGTTACAAATTAGAGGTCTTTGTCCTTTCTTGTTTTTCCCCCAAAAGGTTTGGCATCATCACAACACTGCAAAGGTGGTCATTTCCTTTTTTTAAATATTTATTTATTTATTTTGGCTGCACTGGGTCTTAGTTGCGGCACACATGATCTTCGCTGCGGCATGTCTAGCTGCGGCATGCAGGAGCTTTAGTTGCAGCATGTAGCCTTCATAGTTGTGGTATGCGGACTCTTAGTTGCAGCATGCATGTGAGATTTAGTTCCCCAACCAGGGATGGAAAATGTGACCCCTGCATTGGGAGTGTGGAGTCTTACCCACTGGACCACCAGGGAAGTCCTGGTCATTTCATGTTTACTCTTTTTATTTGTTACAAACTTTACATATTTCCACAAAAGAATAGTCTACAAACAACAATAATAACAAAAGTAAATACAAAGAACTGTCCATGTAAAGAGAAAGAGGGTGAAGAAGCTTCCCTCATCTTTGTCCTGAAAAAGCTTTTCTTTCCTTCCTACGAGGCCAATAACACACTGGATCAGGGAGCACTTGTTGCAGGAAAGCCTCAGGCTCAAAGCAACTCAAGACGCCAGCCCTCCTTTACAGCTGGGTACCTCTGGACAGTGCAAGATATGTACCCCCACTGGCCTGCCCTGGAAACAGAGGGGCCTCCAGAGGTGCCCCATGCCTTGCTTTCC
>NW_006776475.1:484052-514353 GCF_000442215.2 Lipotes vexillifer | reverse complement strand
AAAAGAGGGCCTTCCAGAGTTGCCCCTTGCTTGGCTTCCCTACTTTGTTTTTTCCTCTCATACTATTAAATACTATTTTGGGACATCTACTCTGTGCCTGTGCTTTACATTTATTGACCTTCATCCTTCTGAAACCCTGTCACATTTTACAGTTACAGAAAGTAAAGCTCAGAGATCATATTAATCAAGAAGCTTTCTTTTGCTGAAATGGAAAACTCAAATTCAAAATGGCTTAAGCAGAAAGACTGTTCATTGGCTCAGAGAACCAAATAAGCCAAGCATATGATGGGCTTCAGGCATAGCTGGATCTACGTAGTCAAGTGAGCCACCAATACCACCACCAAGACCACATTTCTCTCTCGGCCTCTTGTTTCTATACTCCGTGCAGGCAAGCTCTTCCTTCCTGGTATTGGGGAGGTGGCTGAGACAACAAAGACACTACATTTGATTAAGTGTGGCAGCTGAAGGGGTGCTCCATTTGGATCTCCCTCCTTAAAGAACTTGCCATTCAGCTGAAGGAGCACTTTTAGCTGACAACCTCCAGCTGTACCAGCTTCAGGATCCATGACCTTCCTGGTCCACTACCAGCCAATGCCTGGACATGGCAAGGGCCTGGTCACTTCTGCCCAATGCATGACTCTTCTAATGCGTCAGAGTTCCCGTGGGATTGGCTGAGAAAGTCAGAGCAGATAGTGTTCTGAGGCTCCCCCTTTATCAGACATTACCCTCTCCCCTAAATAAACCTCTTGTGCCCCAAACTCCATCTCAGTGGCTTCCTCCTTCAGGGGTTAACTGAATCATCACATCTCACTGGCTTACTCCCCACTAGAAGTAGATGTTCTTGCTTCACACAGATCCCTTTGGATAACTTTGTACTGATTTTCAATGTGCTCTTCTAACACCCAGCACCTTCAGCTGTGCCCTGGAGTTAGCACTTCACCCTAAATGAACATTCAGATGGTCCAGGACCTACATCATCCCCTGCTTCCTCTCCTCCTTGCCCACCTGACGAATGACTGGCAGGTTAAGAGTCTCAATGCCAAGACTCTTTGCCTCCAGGCAGACCTTGTAAGAAATAACCTGCCCCCCAAAGTTCCTTGGAGGGGTCAGGGTAAAGCTACCTTCCACAGGACTCTGCCAGATATCACTTTGCCTGGCCTTCTCGCCTTCTCTGCCCTGCTTCTCCCCCTCCACCTCCCATCTGTCCGGGCATACTTCCTTATTAAATCTCTTACATGTGACTCCTTCTCTAAGGGTGTGCTTCTCAGGAACCCAACCAAGAACCACAGCTGGGGTCACAGCACCTGTCAAGTGGCTCTCTCCTATGGAACAGTCCTTCTGGGTCCTCTCCCGCTTTTTGCTCCATCTGGCCTATGGGTGCTAGCTGCTTCCTACTGTCACTAACTCTAGAGCACTTTCCTGGTCCTTGATTGTTTCCCTGGGTCCCTTACCATCCTTTTCAAGTAGCCCTTTCATTAAACTCTCCCAGTCACCCCTTTGAAGTGTGCTACCTGTTTCCTGCCAGAACCCTGAATGATAGATGTGATCATTCCAGGATTTTTTTTTTTAAATTACCTATCTAGGGACTGTTTCATTAAACTCTCCCAGTCACCCCTTTGAAGTGTGCTACCTGTTTCCTGCCAGAACCCTGAATGATAGATGTGATCATTCCAGGATTTTTTTTTTTAAATTACCTATCTAGGGACTGTCCTGGTGGCGCAGTGGTTAAGAATCCGCCTGCCAATGCAGGGGACACGGGTTCGAGCCCTGGTCTGGGAAGATGACACATACCACAGAGCAACTAAGCCTGTGCACCACAACTACTGAGCCTGCTTTCTAGAGCCCATGAGCCACAACTACTGAAGCCCGCACTCCTAGAGGCTGTGCTCCGAAATAAGAGAAGCCACCGCAACAAAGAGTAGCCCCCACCCGACGCAACTAGAGAAAGCCTGCACGCAGCAGTGAAGGCCCAATGCAGCCAAAATTAAATAAATTTATTTTTTTAATTACCTATCTATCTGTCTATCTATGTATCTATCTATCTATGAAATTCACAGTAACCTAGAGGTTTGGAAAGAGACACAAATTTTACACTGAGGAATGATTGCCCTTTTATCCCATCCAGTCAATTTGGCTGTGGGACTGACTGTATGTAATATAATAAGCTAAATTAGAGATAATATTAAGAGTCTGATTTTAAGGTTCTTCCTGATGTGAGGGCAGAGGTAATGATCTCCTAACTCCATTCAGCTCTCAAAAGGCCTTCCAGCTGGAAACAGCCAGTAAACAGCTTGCAGAAGGTGACATCTGACACTAGATGGCAGTCATGCCCACTGGTGCTCCTGCTCACAGAAGCCACTGACGGTCCCAGCTTTCCTGGCCCTGCAAAAGCCAGTTCGCCTGCCAGCTCTCTACTCTTAAATCAGGGCTGTTCCACATTCCTCCAACATAGAAGCAGCTTGTGGGTTTTCCAGCACCTTGTGGTTTTCCAGCGCCTTGGGCCAGGGCCTGAGAAGGTTCCTATTTGTATCTCCTTCTATTGGCCCTCCCACAGTACCTCTGTTGCTAGACACTCAAACACTGATGCAGACCCACAGACCCACTGGGTCTATGGGGAAAAGGCTGTAGAACATAGATGCTTAGGGGGGATCCCTCCTGGTACAGGAAATATTGGTGTGTTTGGGCTGCCACTTTTCCTTGCTCAATGACCTCCACAATTGCTTTAGTGGGCCTCCCCTACCACCTTTGAATTTAGCAAATGAGTGACATTAGTTAAAATCATTATAGGGACTTCCCTGGTGGTCCAGTGGTTAAGAATCCACCTTCCAATGCAGAGGACACTGGTTCGATCCCTGGTCGGGGAATTAAGATCCCACAAGCTGCGCAGCACAGCCAAAAAAAAAAGAGAGACGGGCTTCCCTGGTGGCGCAGTGGTTGAGAGTCCGCCTGCCGATGCAGGGGACACGGGTTCGTGCCCTGGTCTGGGAGGATCCCACGTGCCGCGGAGCGGCTGGGTCCGTGAGCCATGGCCACTGAGCCTGCGCATCCGGAGCCTGTGCTCCACAACGGGAGAGGTCACAACAGTGAGAGGCCCGCGTACCGCAAAAAAAAAAAAAAAAGACACTTTAAGTTGCAAGTAACTGAAGCCCTATGAAAATGAGCTTAAGCCAATAAAAGAAGAATTGTTTAGTCAATAGCGTTAAGAGCCATACATATGTGAATTTAGTCACAACTGTATCCACATGAGCTTCAGGCGTGTCTGGATCCAGGTGCTGGAAAAAAAAAAAGATCAGTAATCCATTTGTCTCCATCCATCTCTTCTCTTCTCTCTTGAGCACAAACTCCCAAGTGCTGAAAGAAATAAATGTTTTTCTTCGTAGTTCTGCCAAGATCCCTAGACTAATCACGTGGGAGGGGGCCTGGGAGATGACATACCCAATTTGGTTAGGTCAAGTGCCCATTGCTAGAAAGAGGCATAGGTCAGGATGAGAATGAGGGAGGCTTGGATTTCCAAGAAAACAATCAAGGTACTCTCACCTGAACAAGGGACACAGGACAAGCCAAGTCAGCAGATGCCTATGATGACCAGGCAGCTATGTAGTTCCCTTTCCCCTTATTTCACTCACTTATCTATTGACTCATCCAGTACACCCAGGGGCTCCTGCCAGCTCTTGCTCCCCCTTCCTGCTTAGGTAAAAGTCCTGCTTATTCAAGGACTCCTATCACACAGTCTTCTAACATCCTGTTCTTTTCCTTCAAAGCACTGATCAGTTCAAGATTATGTAGTGACGTGTGTGATTATTATCTGATATACATCTTTCCTCTAGATTTTGGTGCCCCTAGAGCCTCGCACAGTGACTGGCACATAGTAGATACTCAGTAAACATGTGTTTATTCATTGATTTTATACTTATCTATTAGACCCCCAGGTACAGTAAGTCCAACCAGACATGGCCCCCACCTGGCTTCTATCCTAGTGATGGAGACAGACAAGTAAAGCAATGCTCACAGTCCAAATGCAATGCCTTCTGCAAGAGTGGTGGACTCAAGGGAGCCTGGGAGAGGAATATCTAAATCAGAATGGTCCAGGAAGTTTCCCTTAAGAGTCATGATGTTGGCCTAACTTTAGAAAAATGAGAAGGCATAGGCAGCAAGATGAAGGAGAGGAGGATGCCCTCAGAAGCACGTTGGAAAACAAGGAAATGGGACATAGCGTGATGTAGTCTCAGTCTCAGTGCATTGACCCTCCGGGACAGGGGGTAACCACATAAGAATTATGTCTTTTAGCTAAACCAATACCTTTTTTTGAAAAAGAAAATAAAAGGGAACGGCATCAAAAAAAATTTGGGGGGCTTCCCTGGTGGCGCAGTGGTTGAGAGTCCGCCTGCCAATGCAGGGGACACAGGTTCGTGCCCCGGTCCGGGAAGATCCCACATGCCACAGAGCGGCTGGGCCTGTGAGCCATGGCCGCTGAGCCTGCGCGTCCGGAGCCTGTGCTCCGCAACGGGAGAGGCCGCACCAGAGCCCGCGTACCTCAAAAAAAAAAAAAAATTTGCGGGCAAAAAACTAGCTTAAAAGGATATGGAGAAGCCCTCTGATTATAGTAGCACCTGGCAGGGCAACTGCCACATAGTAGGCCCTCAATATATGTGTGAGTGCCTGGATGAAAGTCATTGGAATCAATATGTTTTGCTTAAAACCGAAAACAAAGCCAACCTGGGATATGGCCCATTAAGAATCCAAGCAGACCCCTAAAGTTACACAAAATAAAAGGCAAAAGACATTACTGTAAAACGAGATTTATATAACCCTATCTGCGTGGAATAAAACTGTGCCCAGTTTCACATGCCACTTGCTGCCAGGATCTGAGATTGTGCTGAGAAAGGGGTGGAAGGAGGCTGTTGGCCAAGGCCAAGACACAGGCACAGAGAATTCAACATTCGGGGGCTTGAAAAGAAGCCCTGGAACACAAGCCTCTTTTGTTTCTCAGGCTTCTCTTAACTGCCATGTTTGACACCTGGGATGTATGAAGGAAGTATATTCAAAATGGCAGTTTCCACTTCATTATAAAGAAAGTTCAGTCACAGTCCCCAATTTCCCCTCAAGTTGTATTACTCGAAAACTGGTGGGTGTCGAGCCAAAAGACACAACAAAGCCAAAGATCGGGAGAAGGAAGGATTTACTATTACTTGCAGCAAGTAAGGAGAACGCCAGGAATTGGCAAAATTGGGGAAGTTTCAAGCTAAGTGTACATGCATATTCATGAAGGCGCTTGGGTAGTTGACAGAGTCCAAGCTTTAGTTGAGAGCACCTCAGGCTAATCTTTACCATTGAAACAGAACTGGGAGTCTTTGCAACTGATATATTATCTTTGTTATTGTTACTTCTCTTGCCAGATAACAGTTGTTTGTTTCTGCATTCTTTTGTTCCTTTAAGATCATTAATTACTGAGACCTGTTCAAGGGCAAGCATTGTGGCCAGGATTAAATCACAAAATGGCTTAGGCCAAAAATGGCTTCCCTTATGTCAAGAAAGCCATGCCTGGTTCTCTTTCTCCAGGGACCCCCTATCTGCTTACAGTTGCAACCTGAGTCATTTGTGGAACAGCTGTGTTAAGTGGAGAGGAGAGTTATAAAAAATCAGTGTGTTTTGTGGCAAATTGAAGCAGTTGCTGCTCCCCAGGCTGGCAGCAAAATCATGATTCAGAGTCTAAAGTTCTAGAACAATGTTTGTGAATCAACTCTCACAATGAGTTGTCCCTCGTGGCAATCAGCAGTTATGCCCTCACCCCCAGATCTCCTCTGTGTGAACCACCCCCAAGTATGCAAATTCATTGAACCTGGAAGCTCTTCATTCCAAACTAAGATGGGTGAGCTTTTGAAAGGGGTCTCTTCCAGTCACTGTATCTCACAGCCTTAGGCCAAAGGAAACCTGTCTTCTTTATTCAATACTTAGTGTACAGAGAATTTTCCTTATTCTCCCCTCCAGATCATTAAATCTCTCTCAATAATAGCAAAGGCTTCTCTAGATCTTGTCCCAAGCCAGTCACTGTTTTAAGTATTATATGCATATTTAATTAATTTGATGTCACAACAATCTTATGGGGGACGTGCTATCATCCTCCACTTTTCAGATGAGAAAGCTGAGGCCAGAGGTTTGTTAACTTGCCCAAGGTCATACAGCCCTTAAATGGTAAAGCCAATATTAGAACCAAAGCCATTTGGCTCCACAGCCCACATTCTCAACCACTGTGATGCCTCATATGAGGGGTGCCACCTAAGCAGGGCTGAGCTATCCCTTGTCACAGCCCCACTCTGCTAACCATGCCTGATTCCCTCCTCCATCCCTCTTCATTCAAGGGATTCGGAAGAAGCTGCTAACCTTGACCAGGCACGAGCCAATCGTCCATTTTCCCTGCCTCAGTGATTGGCTCAGAGCTGGGCCTGTGACCCAGTCAGAGCCAGTGAGTCATGACCAGACTTTTCCTGGGGCTTCTGGGAAAAAGAAGTCCTCCGTTCCCTCCTGGTTTTGGTGGATGGGAGGAGGTGAGGAAGAGGCGCTACTACAGCACTTTTACTGCTTTGAAGGGAGGCTAGCGAGGGGGAGTCAACAAACCAAGAAAACATAACAAAAAGAGGGACCCACAGCATAGGACTCCAAGGGCATTGCCAAGAGTACATAGTGTTAGACTCATGCCACACAATATAACGAGGCCCCCTGGAGCTGGGCCAGGCATATTGCCAAAACCTGATTTGCGCTCTGAATCCAGTGACTCCTGAAGTGCCAAGGACCTCCACACTCTTTGGTTCCATGAGTCAATACATCCCTTTTTAAAAGCCAACATGAGTAGGGTTTTCTGCAACTTGAATCAGAATGCAGCTTAATCAAAACAATCTCAATAAACCTTGTGAAGACTGGGCCAAAAAGCCCATTAGTTACCAATGCTATGATAGAACAGTTGGCTTGCTGATCAGAGATGAATCTTGCCTCAAGTTTCTCACCATGCTAAAGAACAGAGAAAGGGCCAAGTTCCTAAAATTCTCAACTGTTCTCAAGTTTTACATTTTTCTACAAATGGAGGACAACAGCAGCTCAGATAATCCTCCAAAATGGCTGTGAATGGATTCACTTTCCTAATTACATTTAACTCTGGTTAATGTTAAAATGACTTTAAATGCTCTTTCAGCAAGGCAGAGGGTCATGGACCAGAAGTCTGTTGAAGAAGGGGCAAAGTCAGCCAGGCGTCAAAAAATAGCCAGGGAACCTGGTTTGGTGAGGAGTGTCCAAAGAGGACTTTAGCCTTTTGTATGTGTTGATATCTTATAAAGGAATGTATTTGTAAATTATTTGTTAATAAATAAAAATTAACTTTAAAACAGATAGGGTTAAAGGACAAGTCATGTAATTGCATTATCTTTGATGAATGTTTACTTTTTTTTTTAAATAATGGAACCTGCCAAGTGAAACATTATATGAATCACCATAGTGAACATCTGTTGTGTTTCTCCTTCTTTGGTATAGAATTTTAAAATGTGATAGCTTGCTTTTTGGGAAACACCTTCTCCTATTAACACCTGTGATTCAGGTACACAGTACTTGGTCCTGGTCTGGCCATGGGAGCAAATACAATAATTTGCTTCCTGAGCTCTCCTGGTTCTTTTTTCCTCCCTAACAATACTGGAAAGACAAAGCAGCAGCAGAGTTTTTTAATCTCCCTGATCTTCTCTCCATCAAAAGAAAAGAAAAGAAAAGAAAAGCAGACAGAGCAACTAGATAGTAAAACCAAAAACTATGGACAACATCTACAACAAAGCCAGGGGATAAGGTGTCCCTGCCAAAAGTCCAAAATACAGGAAAGGGAGGACAACCACTACCAACACTATAAGATATGCAGGATATTCACATTTATGCAGGAGAAACCAGAGGGAAGAAACCAGGGCATCTGATGGGCCAGCAAAAGGGTATTCATAGGAAGGCAGAGTGGGCTGATTTGAGCAAAGCGGTTGAAGTGACAGGGGTTTTGCCTGCTCCAATATCAGATGAGTATAAGGCATCTCTGATTTCAAAAAATACAAGATATCGAAGATTAACATAAATCAGAACTAGAAAATTATGGAATTAAGTGATAAATCTCAGGGAAAATTAGGAATAAATAAAAGTTATTTCAGGAATGAAACTAAATCAAAAAGAAAACAAGAGTGGATACACATTATAGATATTGCCTTATGAGAAATAGAAGGTGAAAAAAGTTTTAAAATTAAAAAGAATGAAGAAAGAAAAAGGATTCAAGAGAAAGTGACAAATACTGAAGCCATGTAAATAAGATTCAACATATTATAATAGGAGTAACTGAAAGAAAATCAAAGCAAGGGAACAATATGACAAGTACTAAAAATTATAATTCCACAAAACTTTCTTGAAATAAGATTTGAGGGGCTTTCCTAGTGGTGCAGTGGTTAAGAATCTGCCCACCAATGCAGGGGACACGGGTTCAAACCCTGGTCCGGGAAGATCCCACATGCTGCGGAGCAACTAGGCCTGTGCACCACAACTACTGAGCCTGCGCTCTAGAGCCCGTGAGCTACAACTACTGAAGCCTGTGCACCTACAGGCTGTGTTCTGCAACAAGAGAAGCCACTGCAATGAGAAGCCCGCGCACTGCAACAAAGAGTAGCCCCTGCTCACTGCAACAAGAGAAAGCCCATGTGCAGCAATGAAAACCCAACACAGCCAAAAATAAAATAAATTAGAAACAAATAAATAAATTTATTTTAAAAAAGTAAGATTTGAAATTACATATTGAAAAGGCACACCTACACCTGAAAATATTGACCCAGAATGACCAACACCAAGAAATACTCTAGACTTTAAAGGAAAAGAATTAAATTGGCCGTTTTTTGCATCAAGGCAAAAAGGCCAAGTGAATTATGATGGAAAGAAAATTAGATTTTCATTAACCTTTCAACAGCAATGCTTTTATGCTGGAAGAAAATAAAGTCATATATAAGATAATCAAGGACAGAAAATATGAGCCAAGGGTTTTGTATCCAATTGAACTGAGTATCCAACAGGGTAAAAGGGCACAGAAACAAACACATTATCAACATGCAAAAACTCAGGGAACCTTTTTTTTTTTTTTAAGATTTATTTATTATTTTATTTATTTTTGGCTGAGTCAGGTCTTAGTTGCTGCAGGCGGGATCTTCGTTGAGGCATGCAGGATCTTTTCATTACAGCGCACGGTCTGCTTGAGTTTCTGTCTAGTTGCAGTGCACTGGCTTCTCTCTAGGTGTGGCACGCAGGTTTTCTCTCTCTAGTTGTGGCGCGGGCTCCAGAGCGTGTGGGCTCTGAAGTTTGCAGTGTTTGCGGCATGCAGGCTCTAGTTGAGGCGTGTGAGTTCAGTAGTTGTGGTGCGCAGGCTTAGTTGCCCCCGTGGCATGTGGGATCTTAGTTCTCTGACCAGGGATCACACCTGCGTTTCCAGCATTTAAGGCAGATTCTTTACCACTAGACCACCAGGGAAGTCCCTCGTGGGATTCCTTAGATTTGTGGTCACTTTGAAAAAGGAGTGTTGTGATTGAGATGAGGCATATGGATGGCTTCTGAGATGGCTGGCAAAGTTTTATCTCTTTTCCTGAGTGGTGGTTTTAAGAGTATTCACCTTACAGTAATTCACTGATCTATATGTATGTTTGCTATAGTTTCCTGTAAATGTGTTTTATTTTACAATAAGTTTAAAAACAACAAAAATAAAATAAAATAGGTAATTATACTTAGAGAGATTTGAACATAAACTAAGGATGATATCAGGGAACTATTGTTAAATTTTAGGTATGATATAATTGTATTGTAGTTATGTAGTAGAATGTTCTTATTTTTTTGGAGATGCATGTTGAAAAATTTACTGTAATTTACTTTTAAATGCTCTAGAAAAACAAAATTGATTCTGAGTAACATTTTGTTACTTTAAGTTTTATAAGACATTATGTATTATATAAAGATCTTAAGTGGTACAGTTACATGAGTTTTGACAAATGCCATTACTCTATCAAAATACGGAATATTTTCCCCAGAAAATTTTCTCCTGGCTCTTCCCAATGAATCCCCTCTCCTGCCCCCACTGAGGGAACCGCTGTTCTGATAATCTCTTTCACCATAGATTAGTTTTACCTGATCTAGAACTTCATCTAATGGAATTATGTAATATACACTCCTTAGACACACTTTTTTTAAAAACATTTTTAACATCCCTGAAATTGGAATGTATCTTAGAAATTGGTGGTGTCTTAACAATTAAATGGCAGTGTTTTCTCATTTTTACTGTTTTATAAAATAATGGAATGTCTTACAGTCACTGTCACCTTCTATTTGACGAAGTATATTATATATATACAGATGAAGCAAATATGGTGAAAATGTTAACAGTTGTTGAATCTAGTTGGTGTTACATGGGTGTCCTACTTTTCTGTGAGTTTGAAAAATTTTATATAAGAAAGTTTACTGAATACAGAAGTAAATAAAAGGATACCACAATTATTATACCTTTTTTCCCCGTTAATTAAAGTGACACTTAAATAATGGAATTGGCTGGAGCCCTTCTTGTCCTCTGTGAGGCCCTGATTATAGTAGGGACCTGGACACTCTAGACAGAGTAGCACATGATTATCAGTCTTTGTAAGATTTGCTTTTTTCTCACATATATTATTTTTCTTCCCTCTATCTCCCCAAACTTTTCAAAAGCCAAGAGGCTCTGTCCTCTGTGTCCCAAGGCATTGAGAAAGGGGAGCTCTGCACTTGTGACCAAAGTGTCTAATCAAGCATCTAATCCAAATCTATGGCAAGAAAGAAAAGCTGGAGGCCCAGAACCAGGGCCTTGCAGCTGGAAGGCCAAGGTGCTGGTCCTCTATGTAAAGAAACACTTCCAGTTGCTCCTTGTGAGTGGTGCTTCTGGTGTGAAAGCCGACATTTTTCTTTGCACTTATAGGGAAGGTGCCAGTGGCCAGCAGGCCCTATCCTCATCATCTGGGACTTGCATCACTTCTGTATTTACCATCCATCAGAAATGGTCCTAAAAGGTCTGAACTCCTTTCCTATCCTGGAATCTGGCTTCCCCAGTCCCTTACCCTGTCACCTTTAGGAAGAGGCAGCCTGCCCTTTGTCCATGGAGGCAGAGGAGGTGAATCCACACTGCATATGTCACTTCAGCCACAGGCAGAATTACAGCTGACCACATCATGGCACAGACGTAGGTTTCCAATGGGAAGTCCAGACTTTGCCATTAGATAACCCATGTGGCCCAGAAGAAATCTCGAGCTCTTCCATTCCCAGTTTCCTCATCTGTAGGACAGGCTAATAGCACCCACCTCTCAGGGTGGCTGAAAATTAAGAGGACAAAAGGGAAAGCACTTAGCAAACTGTAAAACTACTTTCAATGTGGGCAGTTAACTTTTGGGGGGGAAGGGTGAGAGAAACATTTGTCAGCTGATAAAAAAAGCACAACCTAAAAGTTGAGAATTATGTTTTATTTGGGGGACAAAACTGAGGACTTAAACCCAGAAGACAGACTCTCAGATAGCTCTGAGGGACTGCTCTGAAGAAGTAAGGGAGGAGCCAGGATATATAGAAGTATTTGCAACAAAAATCAGGTGGTTGGAACATTAAAAAATTACTGGGTTTTTAAAGTTATTTATTTTATTTATTTATTTTTGGCTGTGTTAGGTCTTTGTTGCTGTGCATGAGCTTTTCTCTAGCTGCGGCGAGCAGGGGCTACTCTTCATTACGGTGTGAGGGCTTCTCATTGTGGTGGCTTGTCTTTGTTGCAGAGCACAGGCTCTAGGCGCGGGGCCTTCGGTAGTGGTGGCTCATGGGCTCTAGAGCATGGGCTCAGTAGTTGTGGCGCACGGGCTTAGTTGCGCCGTGGCATGTGGGATCTTCCTAGACCAGGGCTCAAACCCGTTTCTTCTGCATTGGCAGGTGGATACTTAACCACTGCACCACAGGGAAGTCCTTTTTTTTTTTTTTTGCAGTATGCGGGCCTCTCACTTCTGTGGCCTCTCCCATTGCGGAGCACAGACTCCGGACGTGAGCCATGGCTCACGGGCCCAGCCACTCCGCGGCATGCGGGATCCTCCCAGACCGGGGCACGAACCCGCGTCCCCTGCATCAGCAGGCGGACACCCAACCACTGCGCCACCAGGGAAGCACCCCCTTTTTTTTTTTTTTAATTTATTTATTTCGGCTGTGCCAGGTCTTAGTTGCAGCACGTGGGCTTCTTAGTTGCAGCACGCGGACTTCTTAGTTGTGGCATGTGGACTCTTAGTTGCAGCACGCAGGCTTATTAGTTGCAGCAAGCGGACTCAGTTGTGCAGCATGCGGGCTTCTTAGTTGTGGCATGCATGCGGGATCTAGTTTCCTGACCAGGGATCAAACCTGGGCCCCCTGCATTAGGAGCGTGGAGTCTTATGCACTGGACCACCAGGGAAGTCCCAAAAGATTACCATTAATTAAAGAAAACCAGACATCTCAAGTTAATGAATTTAATGATTTTCTATGTTTGGGAAGATGCGAGAGTCTGGGCTCATTGAAATCATTCCTTTGATGTGCATCTTAACTATCTAGGGCCAGTATCCTGTTTTCTCCATCCTGAGTCCCCTCAGGGTGCACAGTGAGGGTTGGCTGCAGTGGCTGCCGGCTTGATGGCTGCAGCATCCTTTGTTTACTGATCTGGCAGGCAATATTTTTCATCCACACATTTCGTCTCAGATCTCTATTGGCTGATGGTGTGGGCAGCGGTCATAGCCCCCACTGGCCCCTATCCTCATGGAGCCAATGAGGTGCTCAGCATGGAAGAAATAAAGACACCAGCTTCCGGGTGTTTTTACCAGGCCCTGGCTTGTCCCACTTCACCTCTTACCTACCTGGTGGAGACCACAGGGAATTTACTATGGTCACATATTATTTAAAAGGTGCTTAGAGTGACATCAGCAAGATGGTGGACTAGGAAGCACTAGGCCCTTGGAATGTTCCCCCATGGAAACACTAAATCAACAACTAGAGATGGGCTAAACTAACTTAAGAGGAGCTCTGCAAATCAGTCAAAGACCTATAGCAACCAAGCAAATGCCCAGTTTAAGTAAAAGCCACACTCAAAATGCAAGAAGTTTTGTGGTGTTTTTACTTGCCCCTGCCCCACACTCTCCTCAGCGTGGCACACAGTTGTTTAGGGGAAGTGGCAATCCAATCCCCAGTTTTCCTCCGTGAACCAGAGAAGGCAGAGTGGATCTAATTTTCAACATTTTAACCCATGTGGGAGCTGTCTGATTGGTCCCTATGTCGCCTAACTTGGAGCTCAGATGGCCAAACATGGCACAGCTCAGATCTCAGGCTGGGAAAACCTGTGGGCAGCAGAGGGCATGGCTCATGAAAGCCACAGGGGAATACAGACCCACATACGCCTGGAGCAGAAGATTACTGATTGAGGAATACAATATACCACCTAGATCCCTTTAAAAAGCAGGGTGAGACACTTAGGGAAATTAAAACATTTAAAAGGTGCTGTGTATGTGGGAGAATTGGGAATCGGAGTTTTTCGCTAACAGGTTGGCTCAAAGTGAACCCTTAGATATTTTCAAGAGAGGAGTTGGCCATGCACTTGATTAGAGAGTTGGAAATGTCAGCCCCACCTCCCAAACTCCAGAGAGGTGAGTGAGTCTAGAGGTTAAGTTTAATCACCAGTGGTCAATGATGTAATCAATCATGCCTATGTAATGAAGCCTTGATTAAAAACTCTTGAACAGGGAGCCTTGGGGAGCTCATGGGTTAGTGAAAGTGAAACCAAGTCCCCCTAAAACCGAGATCCCTTACTGAATTTATGATTAATCTCTCTATCCAAAACATTATTTCTTTTCTTCCCTCTGACCTCAATTCTGTGCTAACTGAACACTAATCAACCAGAGTCAGATGACTAAAATTGCTGTTGTAGGTAACATCATTAAGATAACATTGTTAATGTACAAAAATCGGTTGTAGATCTCATCATTAACAACAAACTCAGTTTGTTTCTCCAGGGCAGGATGAGCCCCCCCAGGCCATGGACCACCTGACCAGAGACATCCTGACTCCCGAAACTATGATCAAGAAATGTCACAAGATGATGATTAATCCAGCCTCTTTTTTCTTCCCCGCTTAAAAAAAACCCTGAACTCAAAAACCAAGTAGGAATGGGTCTGAGGCTTGTCTCCCCACTCCTTTGCTTTGATGCCCTACAGTAAACGCTGTACTTTCCTTCCCACAGCTTGGTGTCAGCAGATTGGCTTTGCAGTGCTTCAGCAAGTGGACTCAAGTTTGGTAAGGTAACAAACACACCCATGTGCTGGGAGGATGGTACGCCCTCCTCCACTTCTCGTGCCACTGCTCCTCTCCCCATACCTGCCCTACACATCTCTTCCATTTGGCTGCTCCTGAGTTATATCCTTTATAATAAAATTGTTATAATAAGTATAGAACTTCCCTGAGTTCTGTGAGTCATCCTAGAGAATTACTGAATCTGAGCAAGGGGTTGTGGGATCCCTTGAATTTGTAGTTGTCTGGGCACAAGGGCAGGTAGCTTGGGGACTCCATTTGTGGCCAGTGTCACAAGTAGGGGCAGTCTTATGGGACTGAGCCTTTAACCTTTGAGATCCTAAGTTCAGGTCTCAGCTCTGCCACTTATTAGCTGTGTGATCTTGACAAGCAGCCCAGTCTCTCTGAACATCAGTTTTGCTATCTGTGTAATAGGGATCATAGTAGTAAATATGTTAGGGTTGCTCTGAGGCTTGTATGAAATGATGCAGTAAAGCGCTAAGCACAGTATCTGACACATTAAAAATGCTTAATAACTACTAGCTATAATTTTAATAATATTATTACTAATAAAGAAAGCTTTGGGCCAGGCCACCCTGATGCTAAACCTAAATCACAGATAATCTGTGCCTGTTTCCCCAGGCATAAAATAGGAAATAGATTCCCTTTCTTTAAGAACTAGAATCCAGGAGTTCAGGGTTTTTAGAGCACTAGTCACCCATTCTTCTTGTATTGATGCCTTTACAATAAATGCTGCATTTTCCTTCCCCACAAAAAAAAATAATAATAATAAAAATTAAAAGAATTAGAATCCAAAACTCCAAAAACTAAAGGAGTAAATGAGAACAACAAATGACAAGGGCTTATGGTATTGCATAAATATTTTTTTCTCTTAAGTTCCTAAGTCCCAAAACTATTTTGCAATCTTCTCTAGGTGAAAGATTCTGTGGCTTCATGAAGAAAATATCTGTGAAAACTCAGAGGGTAAACCAGTTGGAAGTATTGATTTGAGCCATTGCTTAATATTTTGTCTGTTTTGGGCACTGAATAGCTGAGGTCATTGAGTTTGCTGCTAAGGATTCTCTTTATATTAGTCCCTTGGACTGTTTCTGAAATCTTTCCCAAATGTCCTCCATGGAAGAAGTAAAGTCAAAGAGTCCTCATATCCCGGCAAGACCAGGGAGCAAGAAATCAAGGAATGTGGAACAACAAGACACACTCTGAATAAAGGACTTTGCATTTGCTTCTGAAGCTTATACAACTGTTCTTTCTCTTTCACTCCTCTACTCTTCCCTCTCCCTGTTCTCCAATATCTGGATTTTGTTGAGTCAGCTGCTAAGACCACAACGTGTCTGCATCTGTTTTGAAATGTTATCAATTCAATACTGAACTGCAAATACTGCTTTTGTGAAATGTCTCTATTCAGCACTCACGTGCTGCCCATCTCCTGCTGGACTGCAAACACCTTGAGAGCATGGACCTTGTAGAATTGACTTCCTCATTCATTCAACAAAAATTTACTGAGAACCTCTGTGTGCCAGGTATCATTCCAGGTTCTAGGGATGCAGAAGAGCCTGCCCATTTCCCATCACCCCACACCCTAGTCCAGGCCAACCCTGGACCTTATTTGTGCCACAGTTCATCCTCCTGCACCCTCTATTGCCCCCCTCCAATTCATCCTCCATACAGCAGAATTTTAAACATGAATATGATCATGTCACTCCCTAGTTTTTTAGGCCTTCCAGGGGCTTCTAATTGTTCTTAGGATGAAAACCAAAATTCTTACATTCAGGACCTGGCCTGCCTGTCCTACCACTGCTCACCTCTGACCCCTGTCTTTCAGCCCTGCCCCTCCCTCACTGTCTGACCTGCAGTCACCCTAGCCTTCTTGGAGGTCTTCAGACCTCTCGGCCTTCAGCGATCCCTGGCCTGGGATGCTGTCCACCTCACCACTGACACTGAGATGGAGTGTGAGGTACAAGATGGATATTAGGAATCCACTCCTGTAAGAGGAAGTGGGAGGAAACAGTATCAGGCAGAGAAAGAAAAACCATGATGCAGGTCTGCCAAAGCTTTGGCCAACCTCCTGGGAAAGGCCTGGAGCAAATACTGCTCCAGCATGTCCCACAGGCTTCTCCAGTTAGGATGTGATGGTGACCTCATAAGGCGGTTCTGTGCAGGTGCTGTGCAAAGCTGTCTGCTGACCGCACCCCTTGGTTAAAGGCAAGTTCTCCCTTGACAGGTGAGAGGGCACATCTCTGTGTCTACCACACCTACCAGTACTGCTATCCCTCATCATCCAGCCAGGCTGCCAGGCAGCTTCAGCTAGCAGGCCACTTCCTCTGGGAAAGATTTGCTCAGACCTTTGGGCTATAAGTGCTCATAAAACTCCTCAGCAGTTATCATAGTTTGTAATCATGTTTGTGTGTGCAATCAATGTCTGCCTTCCCTAAGAAACTATATGTTCTGTGTAGGCAAGGAAGTTCTGTGAGACTCATTATAGACCCAGAGTTCAGCCAGCACCTGGCACCTCATAGGTGCCCAGTAAAAACCTACTGAGGAAAGAAATAAAGATTGGTACCATGTCTTGCACACATATGACTTTCACAACTGTGTGGGTCATCAAGAGCTTGCTGTGTATTTGGATCTCTCAGCTAGCTCACAGGGAGGGCATTTATGATTATTTCAATCAGGTTTTATCTCTGATATTTAGGAGCCTGCCTCCTGCCCTACCTTGACCTGGTCTAGAGGCAAAATAAAGGCAGAGTTCACACTATTACCACCACCATCATCATCACCACGACTACCACCCAAAAGCCTTTTAAGGGCTCAGTGCATTGCAATGGGCAGCTCCAATTTCCAAAACCTGAGAGCTACACAAGCCTGGTCTCTGCGTGTATGGGCTGTAGCACTGGGTTAGGAATCACACCTCCTGCTCTACTCTTAACTGTGCCACCTGAAAAGATTAAGTAACAAGTCAATCTGAGCTTCAACTTTAAAATAGGGATAATGTCTGCCCTTTCTCTTTCATTGATGTCTATCAGGTTCGAACTCCGTGATAGGCAAGAAAGTGCTTTGCAAATTGTGAAGTGTGGTTCACAGGAAAGTAAGGGAGCTTTCTTCTCATGCAATCATGACAGGTTGGCAAAGGACATACCTGGGACACTAGTTTTCTACAATGGTGACGTGGGAGCCCACGTACATGCGCTATGTGCTGGGCATAGATGGGCTATGTGCTGGGTGTTGTTTTTCTCAGTTGCGCAGATGGATTTGTGCTCACCTAAGCCCGCCCTACCTCCCAGCCCACTGTCCCTTCTGATCAGGGGTGGAGACAGCAGAAAGGGACTGTGTTTACAGCATACACAGGTCAAGGTTAAGCGTGTTTTGGAGGTGGAAAGGAGCATGTGGGTGTGTGGCTCCCCAAGTGGGCAGAGCGAGTAAGAATATGACATTAAAGGCAGTGGAGTCCTTAGAGAAGCTAAGCTCCACAGGGGAGAATCTTTTACCTGGAGACTGAATACCTAGCCATTGAGACAGAGGCTAGGAAGGAGCTAGTGCAGACACAGGTGCTGGGGGTGGAACCAGTGATGAGAAGCCCAAATAACTTTCCAGGGACCTCGGCAGGCCAAGATAGTTTGCTAACATAGGAATTCTCAGCGCGATCTTTGGTTTCTGTTGCTCTCCCCATCCCCTTTCCCCTTCATTGGTAATCAATTTATTTAATCAAAGTATATGGCATTCCCTTGATAAGGATGAACAAGAGTGATCCACAGCACTAGGTTCCAAACTCTTGACTTTTACAGTTACCTCACTGAACTTTCCCCACAGTCCCACTAGGTAGGTGTGTTACCCCTTTTCACAGATGGGGAAACTAGGCTTACAAAGGCTAAGCAACATGTTCAAAGTCAGCCAAGTGGTAAGTGGCTATATGCACCTATATTCAAACCCAGATTTTCTAGTACCTTCTCCCTTACACTGCTGTGTTTTTTAAGTTCCTCTTGCCCCCCACTTTCACTAATCTAATGTGTGTGTATTTGTTGGGGTGAGGAAGCTCTGGACTGTTTATCTGCCTGAAAACACCTAGACACAGAATTTCCAAGCCCAGGAGGGACCTCAGAGGTCATTTAATCCAACTTATTTTGCAGATAGAGAATCTGAGGCCCAGAGACAGGACGTGATTTCTCCCACATCCTCTCTGTCGATTTCGTTGTCTCCGAACAGTTGTCTTCCATTCCTACTCTTGCCCTGCACTCACGCTGGGTAAGCCAGGATGCCTTTTCCTGCAGGTACCTCTGCCAAAATAATAGTTACCATGCGCTGAGCATTCATCAGCAAACGTTTACTGGGTGCTTACTATGTACTGCGAACACTCAGAGGTGTTGCGAATATGATGAACAAGAAAAACGCTGCCCCTGCCTTCTGGAGCTTTCATGGTTAATGGGGGTAGAAAGGAAATTAACACAGGTAACGGAGGTGTGGTAGTGTTTCAAATGGAGTTGTCAGGAAGCCTGACCACCTGGTATATACCAGCTGCTTGGTCCTTTAATTTTCACGACATTCCTTAGAGGCTGTGAGCTGATCTCCGTTTTGACGACAAGGAAACCGACGCTGAGAGGGGTAAGAGTGGCAGTCAAGTCCAAAACTCCTAAGCCCCGCTTCTTACCAGTCCCCTTCTTACCAGCCCCCGTAGAGCGGCCACTGCCACCGTCGGGCCCTGGATGATGAAACCTGGGGCGAGGACTGCACCATCTCTCAGCCTGTGTCCTTGCAGGTGTTGGGGGAAGGGATGTAGGGGGGAATGCAGGATGCGCTTCCAGGGAGAAGCTGCAAATAGCTCTAATTTCGCAGAAGTTTGAGAAGGGCAGACCCCGCCAAGACCCGTCCCGGCACCGCATCCCCTCTGCCAGACAAAAGAGCCCGCCCAGCCTACAGCAGAGCCAGACCACCGCTCCCGCCTCCTGCCCGGCCCCCTATCAGGCTAGCGCGAGGCACTATGGGACTTGTAGTTCTATAAGCTCTCCAACCTGCTCTGAAAACAGACTATGGAACTACAAGACCCAGGAGCCAGCGGGCAGGCCCGGGCGGACTCGCCGGCTGTGGGTGTGCGAGCGCAGGGGCCGTGTGGTGCGGGAGCTGGGATGCGGCTGCTGGCGCCAGAGCCGAGGAGCAGCTCCAGGCGCGCGCTCTAGCCGGACTAGAAGAGGGGGTGGCCAGGTGGCGACAGGCACGTTGTATGCATGCATTGGGAGCAGACTTTGCAAAACCCCTGTCGTGCGGTGCTTTGGCTCTGCAGCGGCGAGGTGCAGGGTCCGAGTCGACGGGGGATGGGCACCCGTCCCAGAAGCCAGGCTGGCACCGCTAGCTGAAAGAGCCCTTGGCTGGGCTTGGGGACGGGTGTCGGCGTGCCCGCCTTGGGCTGTGCGTGACGTGTGTGTTCTCTTCCCCTTTTTGTCCCAAGGTTTCTCTGGGCGGGCGCGCGATGCAGCGGGCGGCGGCGCTGGTCCGGCGGGGCTGCTACCCCCGGACCCTCGGCCCCTGGGGCCGTGGTCAGAGCAGCGCGGCTGCCGAGGCGTCGGCGGTGCTCAAGGTGCGGCCCGAGCGGAGCCGGCGCGACCGCATCCTTACGCTCGAGTCCATGAACCCGCAGGTGAAGGCGGTGGAGTACGCGGTGCGGGGACCCATCGTGCTCAAGGCCGGCGAGATCGAGCTCGAGCTGCAGAGGGTGAGCGCTGGCTCCAGGGTCCGTGGGGCGGAAGGGCCCTGGGAGGGCAGGGGGCACTGGTGGGGGAGAAGAGTAGCAGCTGTCCCCTGCTGGGGTTCGCCCGCAGGACTTCCTCCCACCCGCGTGGCCAGCTCTTTCATTCGGCCCACCTTGGCTAAAACGATAGAATGCCCTCCCCCCATCCCTTTACCCGCCAGTGCCTGGCACCTGGCACAAAGAAAGGCCCTCAGATACGGTTCACTTGTTGAATTGAATTCATCAGTTATAATTGAGCTGCCCTCAGTGCCAGGCACTGCCTGCTATGTGGCCGTCCTACCCGCCTGGAACCAAGATCCATGGGGAGGTGGGGGTGGGGGTGAGGATGACAACAGGCAGTAAAGAAAGAAACCAGAATTTCAGAGCTCACATTAGGTACCAGGGGAGGGAGGAAGGCTCTGAGGAGACTTAGGTTTGCTCACGAAGCTTTTTCTCTCTCTGTCTAAGACCTTTTGGGTCATTCTGCCAGTAATGATTCCCTGACAAAAGTGGAGCTGTTGCAGAGTGTCCTGCACAATTCCTTCCCTTAGGCCCCCTTTGGAACCCTGACTGACAGCCATATCTTGTTCTCCCAGTGGGTAGCAGAGGCTTGGGCCTTTTGGGCCTTGGTAGGGTGGCCCTGGGACGTTCTTCCTCCTGGTGGCCGGCTGGCTGGGATTGAGTTCATAGCTGTGTGTAAAGTGACCAAACACCCAGTAGTGATTTCTGCCTCCCTGCAACCAGGGCGGCTGGGGTGGGTGTAAGAGATGCCCCTGTAAGATACCAGAGTTCTAACCCAGGTGGAATTCAGGAGGCAGAGTCAAGAGGGTAATGTAAAAAAAAGTAAACACTCCTAAGATTTGTAAGAACTGATGACAGCAGTCACCCAGCTGCTTGCCTAAGATAGTTCTAACCCAGAAGGGGGGAGGGTTCCTTGATCTCACTCTCACAGGCACCAGACTGGATGTCTTGGGGGTGAGTTGCCCGCTTAATGTTCCTTGAATGCATGGGAGGAAGCCGTGGTGGGACCGTTACATTAACGTGGGGACTTTGGGGGTTTGATGAGCTCATGGCTTGCTGAGACCTTGTTGGGACACTCAGTTCTGCTGACTCAAAACAGTGAGTTGGACAAGTCAGAGTCCAGTGTCTCCCTCTGACTCCTTGCAGGGCTAAGTTTAAAGCTTGGCCCACAGAAGGCTGGCTCAATTTCTGTGCCTCCCTGTCCTAAAGGTGGGCCACAGGCAGAGAAAACGGACTTTTGCTGCTCTGCTCCTTGCTGATACCTGGCAGACTCTAGCTGGCCCTCCTTAAGACAACAGCCTCCCTGTTAAGGCTGAGATTAAATTGTTTCCGATTTATCACTTTACAACTGATTTTTCTGGTTGCAGAACTTGTAGGGGTTCCAGGGATTATCTCTGCCTTTTGTTAAATAGGAGCTTCCGTGTGGGCTCCATGAAGTACAAGGATGATTAAGGCAGAAGGGGACACTGTCTTTGCCTTCACGGATCTGATTGCCATATTGTCCTTTGGGCCTGAGCTTCTCTTCCCCCAATTCTTTAAGGATTGGTGGGATTTTTTTTAGCAGGCACAGAAAATGTGAGAGCATTCCAGGTGGAAGGAGGGCTGTGAGCAAAGACAGAAGGTTGGGAAGTTCTGGGCATTTGGGGAAGGGAATTGGTGCCATTTAGAGAGCACTGTCTGGCAGAGAGATATGGTAGATGAATAAGATGGAAAAGAGGGACTGGAGTCTTGTGTGCTGGGCTCAGTATTTTATGGTGCAAAGTTTGGTGTGCAATGGGGAACCAGGATGGTGTTCCAGCAGGGTATGGCTCCATCATTGAGGTGGAGAAATTTCTTGGTCATTTGGGCTGGAAACACCCTGTGATTTCTAGGACAGATGGCCCCACTGCCATGTTCTACCCCTGAGCAAGTTGAGACATTCTTTCTGTCCACCTACATTCTCCAGTGCTTTCGTTCAAATTCATCCCTTCTTATTCTCTTCTCACTTGGTCGAATCTCAGTTGCCTGATTCTTGGTGCTGGAGATAATAGCCCCAGCCAAGCCAGCAGAGCCTTGCTTAAACCTTTCATTCTCTAGAGACAGCCTCTCCATTTTGCTAGCTTAAACAGTGCCCCTTCTGAGAGAGCCATATTTTCCCAGTCTTTTTTGTTTTTTTGGCTTGGCTTGGCTTGCGTTGGCTTTGCACAGCTTCATTTTTTCTACCTCTATTTTGAACTCTAATGATCAAAACTGGACTGATGTTATTTTAAAGGGTTCGATTTGGTTAGAGATGGGATTTGTAGGGAGTTGAGTGACTTGGGGTAAATCTTCAATCCTCTCTGGGCTTTGGTTTCCCTAGTCTATAAAAGGAAAGTTGGGTGGGCCCAGGGCTTTTCCCCAGGTCCTGACTTTTGTGCCTTTTTGTCCATCTGAAGACCTTTAAGCTGCCTTATGGAATCATTTCACCAGGTGCTCTGTAAATAGTACCGGCTGATTGGCTGGACACGTGGCTCTGTTTTGTTTTGTTTTTTAACATCTTTATTGAGGTATAATTGCTTCACAATGGTGTGTTAGTTTCTACTGTATAACAGAGTGAACCAACTATACGCATACGTATATCCCCATATCCCCTCCCTCTTGCGTCCCCCTCCCAGCCTCCCTATCCCACCCCTCTAGGTGGTCAAAGCACCGAGCTGATCTCCCTGTGCTATGCGGCTGCTTCCCACTAGCTATCTATTTTACATTTAGTAGTGTATATATGTCAGTGTGGCTCTGGTTTTTAACTGTGGGGTGGCTTGCCAGGCAAGTCTCGTCTATCTTGCTTGGTGGTAGGAGGGGAAGAGAATGTTCGGGAGATCCTGAAGGAGGAGGGGCACTTGACTAAGTGGGTGTGTGAAAGGGGCCATTCTCCTCCAGCCTGGTCTGTGTGCTCTCAGGGAGGCCCTGTTTCTCCCTGACAGCAGCTCTAAGTGGGAGAACCTATCAGCTTTTCAGATCCTGGTGTTCACTGGGAGCAGCATTTAAAAAGAAGCTGCCATTAGTAGGAGTTTTGAAAAGATCTGTCTGTTCCTCCTCAACCTACTTCTTTTTCCCTTGTTTTATTGGGGGAAGGGAGGAGGTTGGCATAAGTGGAGACAGGAAGGCTTCTGTTTGTAAAAGTACACAGAGTCAGGGCAAAACATTTACGAAGGGAAAAACTGAATACTGTTAACATCAGTGTGTGCTGCATCTAAACACAGTAAAAGTGGAGAATGCTGTAGCACCTCCTTATCGTTAGCTAAGAACTAAGTCTGGAAACTGGATGTGCCAAGCACAAGAGGTGAAATCTCATCGGTCATTTTCTTTAGAGCTTAGATGCTATCTTAAAATAAAGAAATTTGTAGTGTAGGCTTCCATTTGGATGAACCCTCCACCCATCCACCCTGCCCAAGTCACCAAGGACCTGCATCCTGGGCTTTGCCTTTATGTGCTGTGGGCCTCAGACAAGTCACTCAGAGCACCTTGGCCTCAGTTATTCCTCTGCAAAATGAGCTCAATTTATTTCTCCTAAAGACTAGCTGGAGATGTTTAGTGATGATGCTTTGAACAGCTAGAAGCCAGTCAGAACTCTTTTTTTTTTTTTGGTCCGCGCTGAATGGCTTGTGGGATCTTATTAGTTCCCCGACCAGGGATTGAACTTATGCCCTCAGCAGTGAACATGTGGAGCTCTAACCACTGGACCGCCAGGGAATTCCCCAGTCAGAACTCTTAAGAGTCTTCGTTTTCAAGATAATGAGAGTTGCTTGGGGAGAGTGCCAAGGGTCTCTCTTTCCTTGCCTTCCTCTTGAGTCTCTGGGTCTAGGAATGTGCTCTGTGGGGTTTGCTCTCCTGCCTGGGCCTTAGCCTTGCTATCTTGAATTATCCTGTTTGGAGCTCATTCAGCTCTCATCCCTGCAAACCTCAGCTTCTACGGTTGACCCTCCCACAGGCCCCTAGACTTCAGGAACCTACGTCCAGCCTTCCCTGCATCCATGGTTAGGAAACTCAGCCCTTGGAGCTCCCACCTCATCTCTTAATCACAGGCCTGTATAGGTTTGGCTCGGTTTCTTCCAGCTTTGCTTGTCATAATGGTCAGGGCCAGACCCTGTGCTGAGCCTCGGTTTCCTCAGCTGTGCAGCGCACCTATTTTCAGGGACCCTGGGGACTAGCTGGGTTTGTCTCTGGGGCTTCCGTCTGGAGCTCTCTGTTGGACTTCCTGCCTGCCCAGTCTTGCTCATGGCCCTGGGGTCTTTTCACGTGGCCTTCCTGGCCTGGAGCCAGCTGCGCCCTCGCTCCCTTCTCTGAGTCCACTTCTTCCTCAGCCCGGGCTCTGAAGGTGGTGGCCTCTCCTGTGTGGCCCACTTCTGTCACAGGGCATGATTCGTAAGTGTTTGTTGAAGGAGAGGGAGGCTCTCTGGGGACTCACCATCCTACCAAACCTTCCCGCTCGCATGGCACATGAAATGACAGGAGCCACCCCTACCTCGAGGAAACTGCCTTGTGCCTGTTAGAATTGTCCATTGTCCTAATGCTGGGCCTGTGAGCTGGGAAGGACAATGCTAACTCCTTTTTCCTTCTCCCTGCTAACACCCTCTGAAATATGCCATCCCCAGAGCCTGGGGGCCTGCTCCTTGAGCCCTCCTTGAGCTGAACTGTGGGAAGAGAGCCCCCCTGTGTTGGCTCTCATCTCAGTGCCCCACAGGGAGGCAGCTCTGGGCAGGATGTGTGCAGATGAGTTAAACAGGTGGGCTCTAGGATGCTGGGAATTGGAACTAGAAAGCTATGTGCTGACCTGGCAGGCTCCCGAGGGCGGGGCTGAGGTGTGGTTGCCATTGGGTGTGCGTGCAGGCCTGGATGAGTCACTGTGGGCAGGAGCCTGCCCCTGACTCCTTGGTATTTCCCAACCCATGTAGATCTCAAGTGCCTAGATACAGGAGTCTCCTTTGTATGGTGGCCCTTGGCTGGGCAGGCTGGTCCCCTGCCCATTCAGAGGAGCCAGATTCCCACCCTGCAGCTCGTCCATCATAGCGAAGTGTCTGGAGACCATAGGTACCCAGACCTGAGAAAGGAGATGCTCTATGCTCCTAGGCTGCTTGTTGGCAGGCCCCAGATTGGTTGAGCAGTGCAGGGTGAGGGCACAAGAAGGGAACATCCAGGGATCTGTTCCAGGTATTATTCTCTCCCTGCATTGGGCTGGCCGAGGGCCCGCAGCTGTGTGTTGTAGTTCCTGGCCCTCAACTGTGACAGATTTACTCCCTACCAAAGAATGGACTGTGCCCACACCATGGAAATCACCTGAGTTCAGCTAGCCAGGCCTGGGGGACCGTGGCAATTGAGTCAGGCTGACAGAGCGTCCCATGCCAGGAGCCCAGGCCAGTGCCAAGGAGTGGGTCAGGTCTGCCCCTTTGCACACAGTGGCCTGGATTGCTCCACCTGTGGGATGAGCCCTGAGGCCACATGCCCTGAAGCCTGTCTCCAGGGTGCCTGCCCTCACCCCAGCCCAGCCCTGGGCAGTGGGTGGTGCTGTCCCCCAGCCTTGGCCCCCTGAGATGTCTTTCCATATTGGCCAGCCCTGAAGAACTTGGTAAAAGGGGCAGGAGGGAATTAAAAGGTCTTTCTCCCCGCTACCCTCCACCAAACATAGCTTTTGGAGACTTAATCAGGCCCTGTTTATGACGGTCCAGTGCTGTTTCTGGGGTGCCCTCCTCAGCGCCCCATGCCTCCTGGCTCCCGAAGCAGCTAGAGAATTTCTGTATGAGAGGGGCTGAGGAGTGGCAGATGAGGGTCAGGAAGACTTGTTCGGCAGGCAGCTGCTTTCATCCCTTAAGCCTACTGGTCTTTACTTAAGGGGTATATTACTGAGTTAAAAAAGGGAAAGTTTTCTAAAGTTGCTTTTATGCACACATTGTGTGAAATGGAGAAGGCAAGTGTCAGAACCATAGAATTGTACCTTTAAATTTTGTATTTAGGGTGCCTTTGGGGAAAGGGCAGCTGGAGATGGGAAGGTGGCCAGGCATTCCACCCAGGCCCCCCCTTGGTACTGCCACCCCTGCCCCACCGCCTTCTTCCTCCACCGTGACCCTTGTGACCTTGTTCCTGGTCCAGCTTTGTAAGATGATGATGTTTGTACTCTGCCAAGTGCTTTCATACTGTTTGTCTCAGATAATCCTTTCAGCTGCCCTGGGAGGTCCTTGAACCTGCTGTTGATTCTAACTCTTACAGTGGCTAATTCTGGATTTATCAGTGAGCTGCATGGAGTTCCCACATTTCCAGCTCCCCACAGTTCTCCATCCAAAACGCATTTTCTCCTTAGCAGCAGCCGGGGTGTCCTGCAGTCACCTCCCCAGTTACATTGTTGCCAGGGTTTAGGAGTTCCTCCTCTCTCTGCCATCTCTGTTCTGTGCTAAACGCATTGCTCAGGCAGTGGCCTCAGTTTTGCTCTTCAGCCAGTCTTTTCATCCCTGACGCTTTTTTTTTTTCCAATATGAAAATCAGCCCACATTCTTCATCTTGCAAAGACAGGGTTGCAAGAGAATGACCCCCAAGAGGTCCCTGCTGATCAGTGTCTTCTGGAGGGAGGGTGGCTGCAGTGCCCCAGTCATTCACTTAGGGGTGGAGGTGGAGCTGCGCTTGGGGGGAGGGAGCCGGCAGTTGTGGGATCCTCTCCCTGATGTTTTCTGCTGCTGACCCCTCCCTCCCTCCCATCACATTTGCCCCAGGGTCAGCGTGGACCTGCAGCTGCCTCAGGGTGCTCTGGCAGCCCAGGAAGCTCTTCTGGCCTTTTCAGAAAATGGGTAACCTTTTGAAGCCTTAATTTCCTAATCTGTAAAAAGGGTTTTATATGGGTTGGCCGAAAAGTTCATTCGGATTTTTCCATAACATCTTATGAAAAACCGAAAAACCGAAACCCATTTTTGGGCCAACCCAATACTGGCCCTTCCTCATAGGGATGGTTATGAAGGTCAAATGGGACCAAGCATGTCAAGGGTACTGGGCCTGACACCTGGCAAGGCTCAGAATAGGGCTGCTTATTAATATCCTGTTGAGCATTGCTTGGCCTCTGTAATCCAGGGTCTGAGAGTCACTAAGTAACCACCTGTTGCTTTCTCTCTACTCAGGGTATCAAAAAACCATTCACTGAGGTCATCCGTGCCAACATCGGGGATGCCCAAGCCATGGGCCAGCAGCCAATCACCTTCCTCCGACAGGTGAGCTGGCCCCCAGGAACAGAGGCCACTGGGACAGCAGGGAACCAGCCAGCCAGGCCCATTACATGACCTCTGCCTCCTTGCCTGTCCAGCTCCCTCAGGACACAGCAGACACCAGAATCCCACAGGGAGGTGCCATTGAAGTAGCAGCCCCTTCCAGTGCCTGACGTCCCCACCGGTTCTCTCCCTCAGTCTCCTCCCCTTCCAAAGCTGTCTAAAATTCCTAAACCCATTTTGAGGACGCTCTAGTACACAAGGCTCCCAGGTGCATGGTCCTGGATGCTGAGTTCGGAGCTGGGTTTGTGAGGGCATCAGAGAGTAGATGGGAGAGGTAGAGGCCCAGTGGGCTGGGAGGTGGTGCGTGGGGGTCCAGGTATGGCTTCCCAAGTGAGAATCCCCAGGTTTGAGTGTTGGCTTTGCTGCTTACCAGCTGGGTGGCTTTGGGCAAATGGAGATCACCAGACACTGCCTCGGAGGACTGCTGGGGGACTCCATGAGATGGAGAGTGTGAAGGCCCTCAAGAGGCACATTTCAGTGTTTCAGTTTGAATGCCAACTGCAAGGATGCTGCATGGGCCAAAACTGTGGGATTGGTGGGCTAGAGGGGAAAAGATAAGGTGGGAGAGTACTCCAGGACCTGCTAGACAGAGGTTGGAGACCAGCTACAGGGAAAGCTTTTCCCTGGAGAAGGAATGGGGCAAAATTTGGTCCTTGTGTGGTTAAGGTTGGCAGGCTGGGGCAGGCAGCAAAGCTGAGTGCTGAATGCCCTGGTCTTCTTTTCCTGCCCGTATTTCCTGCTGCAGGGACTGGCACACAGGAGGGGTGATCCTACCCTGCTCCCTGGGTGGAGGGTTGTTGGGGGCCCCGGGGCCTCAGCCTGCAGCCCCTCAGGGAATTCACACAGGGTATGGGAGAGAAGGACCAAGGCTGGCAACGACCTCAGGAACGTCCACTGCATGGACTCCCGTGGCCACTGTTGCAGACCTCAGGAGCGTGCCAGCTGCCCATGAATGTCAGAGGCCCCAAGCAGGGCCCGTGGGGAGGAAGTGGATCAGACCAGACAGAGAGGCTCTGCCAGGGAAGTGGAGCAAGAGGAGGTCAGAGCATCCTGGTTGTCCTGGAAGCTCATCCTGGAAGCACACAGCTTAGGAGAGGAGAGGCCCAAGGTGGCTTCCCTCTGCAGAGGTTCCCCACACATGCCTGGGGCACCTCCTGTTGCCTCAGCCTTTTCTGGCTGGCTGGCACACTCCCTGATCCAGCCCTGCCACTGGCTGTGGCAGGCCCGGCCTCTCCCACTTGGTGGTGGCCTCCTCCAGCCTTCACAAGCACCCCAGGGAGGAGGGCAGGCTGGGTCACTGCCTATTGCACAAATCTTTTTGAAGAAAAGCTGGGCTCCAAGAAGCCTGCGCCCGCCCAAAGTCCCCCAGCTGTGAGCCACAGCCTGCCTCAATGCTCCTGGCACCGCTCTTAAGCTTCCAGCTTAGACTTGCCTGGTGAGCGGGGGTTTGCCAGCACTTTTGCAAACATTTCCTTACTTAATCCTCTTAATTTGTGAGGTTAGGGTGATTTTCTCTGTTACAGAGATGAAAAAGCTGACTCGGTTTTCAGTTCTGGCCAGGAAAAGGGGTGATGGGGGTGCTCAGGCTGTAGGCAGAGGTCTGTGCAATCCTGTCATCTAGGGTGTACCTGCCTCCTCAGCCCCAGCCCCCTGCTCTGGAACCCCTGGTTCTTGTGGCCTTGGGTATGTGAGCTGCTGACCTTTATGGAGGAGGTGGGGCAGAGTAAGCAGCCTCCTTCTGTCCCCTGGCTCCTCGGAGGGTGGTGGCCCACCCTCTGTCCAGGCCCAGGTCATCATGGACCTTGCCTCTCACCATCTCCCTTCCACTGCAGGGCGTCCACTGTCCTTATCCTCGCCTGTCCCCAGGCCCCCACAGGCCAGTGCCCTTGTGGAGAGGCCAGTGAGGGCACTGTCCCTCAGAGCTGTCATCTCACACCGTCGCCTACCCGGAGTCCTTTGTGTCCCTCCGGGGTGGGAGGTGCTGGGAGCCCAGCCCCCTCTGTGCCTCTGTTCCTCCAGGTGATGGCACTCTGTACCTACCCAAACCTGTTGGACAGCCCCAGCTTCCCAGAAGATGCTAAGAAACGAGCCCGGCGGATCCTACAGGCTTGTGGCGGGAACAGCTTGGGTGAGGCCCCGACTTGCCAGGTCCCAGCGGGCGTGAAAAGAGTGTGTGTTCTCAGCGTGGGCCTGGGCCTCGGCCCGGAATGGAGGGTTACACGTTGAGAGAGTGTGTGAATGTGTGTGGTGGCTGACGTGCA
This sequence comes from Lipotes vexillifer, assembly GCF_000442215.2. Taxonomy (NCBI): domain Eukaryota; kingdom Metazoa; phylum Chordata; class Mammalia; order Artiodactyla; family Lipotidae; genus Lipotes; species Lipotes vexillifer. The sequence goes on along the minus strand of NW_006776475.1, from coordinate 484,732 downwards.
GAGTAAATGACAATGTTCTTCTTGTCCGTGCTCTGTCAGCCTCTTGTTTGCTGAGCTTATGGGGTCGATGCCATCTTTTGGTGGATTGGGGCACTTCAGGCGCAAGAGCCTGCATTTGGCTGGATTTGGGGTTTACACTGGGAGCTGGCTTTGATGCTGAGACCACCCTCAGAGCAGAAGGTTGAGCCCGAGGCAGCCTCCGAAGCCGGAGGCCAGAGGGAGGCACATGCCCCGCTGGCCCGGCTTCTCACTTCCCTGTGGCCACGCTGTGAGGTGCCTGTGGCCCCCTTTTGGTGGCTTCCTCGCTCTGAAGGTGCCGCCCACCCCCCCAACTTGTGTGTTATGTTCCCGTCACCGGACTGCGCTCCTTTGTGCTGGGAGCCCAGGCCCAGCCTCAGCCCCCAGCACCAGAGGGCTCCGTGGAGGAAGGCCCTGTAGATGTGAAAATGATCTTCTCTCCCTTCCCTGCTGAGATGGATTTCCAGCCTCTGGGCCTCTGGCTCTTTGTTCTCATCTCATGTTCTTTTTCCTGTTTATTTTTGCTTCATTCCTTTGCCAGTGCCTACATAGGGAATCCAGCTTCCTTTGTCCTGAGGAAAATCATTGTCCTTAGGGCTTTTTTAGGACTTGTGCCTGAATGTTTCAAAACATGGGACGGGGATTCTTGTGGCTTGTTCAGC
>NW_006776475.1:467022-483557 GCF_000442215.2 Lipotes vexillifer | reverse complement strand
TTCAGCAGGGGATCAGCCACAATTGGCATCTCTGTCACCTCCCTGCCTTTCCCCTCCCCCTTTTCTGCTCTGTCCCTTTATGGAGAGCCCTATGCTTACTTTCCTGGCTGTGATCACCCTACCAGCCCTCTGTCCAAGTTTGTGTCCTTCACAGTGTCCCTCTCAGGAAGGGGCCAGCTTCCCTGCCTGCCAGCCTGGTTGGGGTGTGGGCCAGCACCTTGTGTGGCAAGGACTGAACCACAGGCTGGCAGAGGCCAGCCCAGAGGCCTGGCCTCCAGGCTCCTTTCCTCCTGCACCCTCTGCCCAGCCCAGAGGGCAAAGGCGCTTCTCGAAGACCCATGGCAGTGGGCCTGAGACTCCAGGAACTGCAACCCGGAGGTGGAGGGAGGGAGGTTGCTTTTGCATATCTGATGTCAATGTCTGGGGAACGGGGAGGGGATCTTGTTCCATGCACTGAGCCTCATCGACAAGTTTTTTTCTGTGTCAGCCAGGGCTGGGAGAATGGCATTGGGAGGCCATGTCCGTGTGAGTTGGGACTGTTGGCCTTTGGGGTTTTGGGAACCTGCACTGAGTTCTGTCTGGGAAGCTCAGGAGGACAGGTGAGGTAGGTGCTCTCTGAGCCTCTTTCCTCATCCTTGAATTAGGAGATACTTTGTACCCACCTCCCGGGCTTGCAGGAAGGTTGGCATTTGTGCCCCTTGTCAGGTGTGGAGAAGCCCCGCCCTGGAGGTCACTACCTGTTCCTGCCCATCGTTGGGGGAGGGGCAGTGTCCTGGCCAAGACTGGGACAATGCGTGGGGGGGGGTGCTCTGTCAACTAAGGCTTGGGCAGCCTGAGCACCTGCCCACAAAAATAAAGGAAATGGAAAATGTCAGTGTGCCCAGGGCTACCCTCGCCCACGGAGAGATTATAAAATGTGTACACAACGTCTTAGGGCTCACCTGGACGTGTTTTTATCATGCCCTTTAAAATTATTTCTTACTGGGGCTCCATTTATTTTTTGTTTGATGAGTAATCCAGTTCTCAGGTTGTGTCCCGGATCTTAAGTAGGATTGAGGTGAAACCTAGACACACCTGGGGGAGGTGGGAGCCGGGAGATAACGCCCTCGTCAGGCTCCTCTCTGAGCCCACACCGTGTACCAGGCACCGTGTACCTGAGGGACACTGGTGAACAAGGCAGGTGGAGTTTCTGTGCTCGTGAAGCTCACTGTCAGATTTGGGGAAAACAAACATTAGAAAGAATTAACACAGAAACATAATCCCCAGTTTTCATGAGTTCTTAGAGAAAGAGCAGAGAGCTGTGGGGTTGTAACAAGGGATTCTAATGTAGAGGGAGGGTTTAAGGAGAAACTGGCATTCAAATTCATGTGGAAGATGACTAAGAGAGTCTGTTAATGCACACCAGACAGAGGAAATGGTGTGTGCAAAGGCCTTGAGGTTTAAGAGCTGAGTGTGATCGAGTGAAAGGGTCTGGGTGTGATGGCGCTGGGGGTTTGTCAGATGGTGCCATTTTGTGGGCAGTGGGAGGCAGGTTGCCATCGGTCCCAGGGCAGAGTCCTACACAGGGGTAGGTGCTCTACAGAGATGAACAGAAGAAATAGGTGATGGTCCCTGCCCTCAAGTCAACATGGGGAGGCAGGGGTTCATCTGTATAAAATAAGATAACTGGAGAAATCACAGACTGGGAGAAAGGCTGGGGTGGGGCCCTATCTCAGGCTTCCTAGAGAGAGACTAGGCCTGAGCTGTGAAGGATCAATGTGGCTCAGAGCATAACAGAAGGTGGAAGTCTGTGGCTGGCAGGAGCAGGGAGCTTGCCCGTGGGGGAAGGTCTGGGAATTCAGGGAAGCAGGTGAGCTAAAGGCAGGGAGAAGAGGAGGCTTAGCTGGTGTGGAAATGGCCAGGCCCCCGGGAGTGGAGGGGAGGGCACTGAAAGAAGGCAGAGGGAAATAGGGAGCACAGGAAACTTTCTAAGCATGGGAGCTCAAGAAATATCAAATAAGACATCCAGTAGAAAAAGGATTCTCTAACACCGGCATCTGTACCTCCCCACTTTTTTATTTGCAAAATATTTCAGATGCATTCGATACCCCCAACAATGTGACAAAACTCTGTACTCACCACCCAGGTTTGATACGTGTTAATGTTTGCCACTTGATCCTTAGAGAAGTGGTCCAGCCTCCTTCCCCCCTCCCCCGCCCCCACTTACAACTGGTCAGAGGGGAAAGGCCAGCCCAGTGCTGCACAGACCCTGAAACCGAGCGCCTCCTGGGTGCTGGGCCTTGGATTCTGTGCACTGAGACCCAGAGAAGAGCTGGCCACTTTCCAGAGCTCCATCCTGCCTCCTGGTGGTGCTGTTGCAGTAGTCTTAGAAGGAATGAGCTGGTTTTCTTTAAATGTGTATAAAATTCAAATGGTATAAAAGGATATAGTGAAAGATCTGCCTCCCATCTCCGACCCCAAGCCTCCTGGTTCACTTCCCCAGAGAATTCACCTCACCAGTTTGAGTCTCCTTCCAGAGAGATTTTGTGAATGTGCAGGTACCTATTTTCAGTTGCTTTTTAAAAACATAAGTAGTGGCTTGACATTTTGAAAAAGTTTTTATGCAAACAATAAAAAGCACAAATATTAATGTACAGCACCTATGTGTGCGCACCTGTGTAACCCCTGCCCAGATCACGACATTGACCATTCCCAGCATCACAAAAGGCTCCTCTGTGCCCCTTTGCAGTCAATATCCACAAGCCCAAAGTGGTCACCACTGGTTTTGAACTTCATGTAAATGGTGGTTTGGATTTTGATCCAAATTGGCAGCCTGAGCATGCTGTTGGCATGGGGTGGGGGTAGGTGGGTCATGCCTCACAGCCCCAGGGGATCTGTGGTTAGTGCTGGTCAGGGTTCTGGATTCCTGGGCTGGCAGATGGTGCCATTTTGGGGTGACCATTCTCTCAAGTTTTGTGGAACCATGTGTAGGCAACAGTGATGAAAGCATAGCAGTCCCAGCTGTAATGGTACATACTGTCATAGAACGTGTAAATCCCAGTAGGGTGGGTAAAGCAGGTATGGGCACCATTTAACTGGTTAGAAGCCAGGGCCTGGAATAATGCTTGATGTGTAAGTAGGTTCTCAGCAAATACTGGGTGGATGAATGGATGAGTGGGTGGGTGGACAGATGAACCGAAGGGCAGTTGGGTGGGTGGGTGGGTGGGCAGGTGAATGGATGTATGGATGAATGGATGGATAGCAGATGGGCAGATGGTTGAGTGAGTGGACAGGTACATGGGTAGATGGATGGATGGCAGGATGGGTGGATGAAGCCCAGATAGGTAGTTAAGCAGCTTGCCACAGTTCCAGAGCCTAGAGTAGTGAGAATAGGGCCACACTGAGACCTCCCTGACCTCCCCATCCTTCCCACTCCCAGTTAATTATATGGATATCACAGACGCTATGGAGCCAAACATCCTGCCTCTAGTCACTGTCTTGCTTGCTGTCTTAACAGGATCTTATAGCGCTAGCCAGGGCGTCAACTGCATCCGTGAAGATGTGGCTGCCTATATCACCAGGAGAGATGGTGGTGTACCTGCAGACCCGGATAACATTTACCTGACCACTGGAGCTAGTGACGGCATTTCTGTACGTGTGAGGGTAGCTTGTTGTTGTCCACTGTTCACCCACGTGAAGAACAGCCTTGCACGTTTGGGCCGAGTGTGTGAGCCTGATAGCAGGGGGACAGCCTGGGAGGAGAGGTTGGCCTCCCTCTGGTCGCTGCTGTCTGCCCCACCCTGGTAGCCTGCTGTCCTTACCTTGTTCAGTCTTCATGAACCTGGGTACCCCTGCAGCCTCAGTTTCCCTCCAGAGTGGTACCAGCAGGTCCAGCTGGGGAGTCAGGGGTCACTTGAGGGTGCCCGTCTTCCTGGCGACATCGGCCTTTCTCACTCAGCACATACGGTGTATCTGCTCTGCGAGGCACTGTGCAAGGTGCTGGGGAGACAAACACGTTTGGCCTCTGCTTACACATCAGTGCTGGATAAGACTGGCATTAATAGCACATAAATACATGTCAAATCTTAAGCTTTCAGTTTCTCTTCTGGAAGAGGACAAAGTGTTACAGGAGGGAGCAGCAGGGACTCTGACCTGGGGGGCTGGGGAGGGCAGGAAGTTTCTCCAAGGAAGGCTGAACAGATAGAGATCTGGAAGCTGCATACCTGTGAACTCAGGAAGGCAGGGGAGAGACAGGTTCGGAGCAGAAGGTCAGCATATGTAGAGGCCTTGAGCTGGAAGGAGGCTGTTTGTCTGGAAACAGCGTCAGGGGGGACGAGCACACATGGTGAGGGCCAGTTACCAGCAGTGGGCTGGGAGGCAGGTGGGGCCTTGTTGTCCTAAGAGCCTGGGAGCCACTGAAGGATTTGAAGTAGGCGGAGGGACATAATTATATTTAGGTTCTTAAGCTTTAAGTGTGGCAGGAGGGGGCATAATAGATGTAAGGGAGTGTTTAGGAGGCAAGAGAAGAGGTGGCTTGGGCTGGGGATCAGCCATGGAAGAGGTGACGAGGGGCTGGTATCATGTGTTCCATAGCAAAAGGGGCTGAGCCCAGGGCCTAAGGAACCTGCAGCCGCCCTTCCGTTCCAGCACCCTGCCCCCGTGCCCAGTCAGTGCTGGGTGCCATCCACTCAGTTTGCTCTCCCTACTCAGGGAGCCTGTCCTGTCTGACCCTTCCTTTAATGGAGTTATCTTTGTCTGTATCTCTTGACTTCCAAGGCTCCTGTTTTTGTTGTTTGTTAAATGCTTTAGTCCTTTCCTAAAGCCTTTCCAATGCATTAAACTCTTCCTGGAGCCCGGGAGGAAACTGAGGCCCAGAGCCCTTAGGTGGTCTGCCTGCTCTAAGTCAGCCTCTTGTGGCATTTGAGATTCTAGTGTTGGACTCAGGCTCCCAACCATGGCATCTTCCACTGTGTTCTGCCAAGGCCCGTCTCTATTCCCAGAGAAGCCCAGGTATAGGTAGAGGTTCCAGAGGAGGGTTGAGGGAGGGGTCCTCAAGATTTAGTGAAAGAATCAAGTCATTGCAGTTTTTAATCCAGTGGCATTCTTGCAGCAAGGAGCCGAACCTGAGAAAGGAGCTAAGTCTGTGTGTAAGGTGGGGACTCGCCCAGAAGAGTTTGGGCTTATTAATCCAGTGAATTATTGCCACCTCCACCAGTGCCCCACAGGACTCCCCAGGCTGGTTTCTCAGGAATCCTATGAACCTAGGGCGCCCTCAGCTTTGGAAACGGCCAGGTTGAAGCACCACCTGGTGGCCATAGCTGGGTATTTTATCCCATTTCAACAATCCCTTGTTCAGGGGTCTGTCCAGCCTTGGGCACTGATAGCTACCAACCAGACAGATTCCTGGGCTCCACCCCAGACATACAGAATGAGTTTCAGGGGTGAGGTCAGAATAATTATAAGACAGGGCCAGTTTGTGGGCTACTGCTTTAAAAGACCTCTTTAAAAAATACTAACAAGTATTGCGTGTTAAACTACATACCATGCACTGTACTGAGAACTTTAAAACATTTTGCTTATTTCTCACAGCAGACCTCATTTTACAGATGAGGAAAGTGAGACTCAGGGAAGTTCAGCCACTCCCATGGGGCTGCACTGGAGGCAGGCAGTGGGGTGGCTGGTGAAAGGCGGGGTTGGGGCCTTCCAGCTTGCCTGCTGCTGGTCAGCTCCCGCGGGTGGGAAGTGGCAGTGGCCTTGCAAGATGTGACTTCTCGGTTGCAGACGATCCTGAAGATCCTGGTCTCCGGGGGTGGCAAGTCACGGACGGGTGTGATGATACCCATCCCACAGTACCCGCTCTACTCGGCGGTCATCTCTGAACTCGATGCCATCCAGGTGAACTATTACCTGGATGAGGACAACTGCTGGGCCCTGAACGTGAATGAGCTCCGGCGGGCCGTGCGGGAGGCCAAAGAGCACTGTGACCCCAAGGTGCTGTGCATCATCAACCCCGGGAACCCCACAGGTCTGTGCTTTACTCCCTTGCCAGTTTCTTGGGGAGCAGGGGCAGGGTGGCTGGAGTACTGGATGTCTGGACACTAAAGATCTAAGAAATAATGAAGTCCTCTTTGCTCCCAGGTTCCCAATCCAACTTCAGATTTGCTAACCTAAAGCCATAAAATTTGCCACAGACCACCTTAGGAGGTGAGCAAATGCAGGCATTTTCCTGGGCAGGGTTGTATTAAGACCAGTTTTTCTCCTGTTCTTGCATTTGCAAAGAATCTTCTTTTTGAGGTCACGCACAAACCATCACCATTAATCATAGGCCTCATTTTACCCTTACTCCTACTTGTTTTTCTGAACCAGTTTTCAGATTGCTGGTGTGTGCGTTGTTTTTCTTTGACACAGCGTTACTGTGTACTTTGAGGCCTGAAAAGGAAATGCCATATTAAAAACAAAAGCGAACAAACCAAAAAAACCTGATTTCAGAAGTTGAAAATCACTCCTAATTTTGCGTATTTTTCTTTAAAAAAAAAAAGCACAGTTCTGCCTGTTTTGATCTTTCCAGGCTGCTGGCTTCATGTGCCCCCGATGCTATTCGGATGCTGAGAACAAGGGCTCCTCTCTCCTCCTTTGTTGAGATAAACTGGGTCAGGGCCAAAGCATGGTGGAGTTGATTGTGGAATCTGTTTCTTGGGAACATCAAATGATGCTTCAATCAGCTGAAAGCACCACTTGAATTCCTGAGCGCAGAAAATGGGTGCAGCTGCCCTCCACCCTGGTTTATTTACACCAACTGCTTGGGGGAAGGGATGAAGGGTCTAACCATGGTTCAGTAGGAAAATGACAGAGCTGGGTTCTCAATCCTGGTTGCACATTAGAATCACAAAGGGAGCTTTTAAAAATGTCAAAGGCCAGGCTGCACCTCAGAATCTCTGGGGATGGGGCCCAGGCATCAATATTCTATGCAGCTGAGGATGAGAAACACTGCCCTAGGATGATCGTTCTAAAACTTTAGCTTGTTAAGAAAAAAACTGCTGGGCCCCACTTCTAGGTATTCTGATGTAATTAGGCTGGAATGGGGCTTGACAATTTGCATTTCTAACAAGCCCCCAGGTAATGCTGATGCTACTGGTCCCAAACTTGGAGTAGTAGGCCCTACATCTTAGGAAATACTCTGTATACCTAGTTTATATCATAGGGTTGGTGATTTCTTGGCCAGGTGCTTACATAAATCTTCACCTGGCTGTCCTGGGAGAAATAACTGCACTAGAGACTTTCCTGTTTTAGGTCAAAAGTGGGGGAGTCATGTGAGTATATGTTAATATAAGCAGTTTTTTTGGCCATGCTGCACAGCTTGTGGGATCTTAGCTCTCTGACCAGGGATTGAACCCCGGGCCCTGAGAGTGAAATCACTGAGTCCTAACCATTGGACCATCAGGGAATTCCCTCTCTGGGGTCTTAATGGATGAAAATCAGCTATTGGAAGATGGGGGATGGAAAATAGAAACCTACCTGTGATAACCATGTATCTTGCCTGAACCATACACTGTGACCACTTTGGCTAAAAGGTATCAAAATGGACTGGGATATAAGTGGCTAACAGGGCTCTTTGGGATTCAAGACAGAAACTCATCTTAAGACTTGAAGGGAGTGGATCTGTGAAGTCCAGGGTAAAGCAGCACACTTGAATCAGCATCATTGTCATAGGAACCCCATAGGCCATTTCCCAGCTCTGCTCTTCTCTGGGTTGGAATCCTTCTCAGGAAGCGTCTGTCCTGGGAGTGGCCTTCAGCAGTTCGTCATTGCCCAGCACCTAAGCGTCCTCCACAGAGAGCCTTGCCTATAGTTTCAGCTAAAGCCGCAGGCCAGACTCTCATTGGCCCACGTTGGCCAACCTGCCTGTGCCTGACCTAGTTAAATCACTGAGGCTGATTGGCTGGGTCTGTATCCCATGTCCCGTGCTGGAGTTTAAAGAGAGGGAGTTCCCCCTAGGACAGCTGAGTGTTGTTGCTCAGAAAAGGGCAGGATGCAGGGCTGGTGCAAGCAAGAGGTATCCCCATTAGTTTGTGGGAAATTCCTTTGGCCTGGCCTCTGGCAAGGGGCACTTAGACCCCTCCCCAGCTTTGAGGCCTACAGCAGAGCCACCTCTTCTGTGCAGTGGGCTCATGTCTTCCCCTGCTGGGCACAGCTGTGCCCTGCCCCTTTAGAGCCTATGTGTCTCTCCTCCTGTACCACCATGTGTGTTTGTCCATCCATTGGCTCAGCAGGCATGTTCTGAGTGACTCCTTCGTCCCAGGCAAAGACTGGAGAGAAGTAAGCTCTGTCCTTGTCCTACAGTTTGCATCGCTCATATCACGGGGATTATTTGCACACAGCAGGTCTCCTTTCCTCTCCTGAGCTACAGGCTTCCTGAGGCCTGGCCCTTGCTCAGTTCTCTTAGCACTCCCCCTGGCATTATGTACACATGGTTTGATGCTCTTGGTGCTGAAACCTTTGCTTGCATTCTAACAGGCTACACTTTGTGGGATGGCAGCCCTGGGAGAGAAGACCAGCAGCATTTGTAGGCAGGCTCAGCCCCCTGGATAGGCAGCTCCTGTCTGTCTGTGGGAAGAGCAGCTGGTTCCTTGTAGCATCCAGGGCTACTACCCTTCCTAATTCCCAGAGCCATGAAGCCCGGTTGACCCTTTCTTGGCAGGAGACAAGTTGGTCCCTTAGCAAAGGAATTGGTTCATTGCTTAGACAGTTTAAGTCTGAAATCCTGGCTGAATCATACCATGCTCTTATAAGATACATCTATATATTTTTTCTAAGACTTATTCCTGTTATTCTTACATGGAAAAGAATATAGTTATTTTTAACAAGAAGGTAACATACTTACGTACTGGTTTGCATCAAGATATAGATGCATATATAAATAACACGTGCACATACATACACACATAAATATATACATATATGTAACATCCATAGATGCACATTTATGTATAGTAAAGAAACAGCGTTTTGTGAGAAGTCAGCATGCCTGACTGGTGCTTTCCCAGAGGCTATGTGAGCACGTCAGACAACCCAGTGCCACACTTACTGTGGGCCTCAGGAAACATTGGGAAAAGCTTCATTTCTACCTTCTTGCATTTGTTCCTCTCCCCACCTAAACCCACAGTATTTCCTGTGAACTGATGGGTGAATATTTTGCTGCTGGCTGGCACTCATTTCTCTAATATGGATGAAATGTTGAGTCAAGCCCTGAAGGGAGACCCTGGCAGAGACACTGCGGGTACCCGGAAGCATCCTCAGAGGGCGCAGCTCCCATGTAGCTGCTGACGGGGGAAGCCAGAGCTGGCAGGCAGGCCCATCTCATTTAAAGCTTATTCCACAGTATTTACCGGGGCCCTGCTGAGTGCTGCCTTTGAGGGTCGGCCCTGAGCCCACAGACCTTGTCCCTGCCTCACGGCGCTCGTGTGGGGAGAAGGTGTAGCCAGTGTAGTTCTGGTGTTGCCGCTGTGGGGTGAGGAGGAGGGTGGGGCTGAACGATTAAACTCCTTCAGTTGAACTCTCCTGCTCCTCATGATGCTGTCATGCCTTCTTGCCCTCCAGCGCAGATTAATACAAATAGACCCCCTCCACACACACACCTCCAATAAGAATAACAAGAAGGTTGGGTGTGAAACACCGCTCCCTCCACGCACCCAGCTTAAGTGAGTCGGAGGGACGGGGCTGACCGTCGGGGCTCCGTGGAGGTTGACTGAACCCCCTGAGTCACAGCAGCTAGGGAGGGTGGTCCCACAGGGTCCCAGGGAACACAGATACCTGAGTGATTCTGGTTGGGGTTCTTACCTGGGGACAATTTAAACAGCATTACAACCTACCTTCTGCTTTTGTTTGGGGACTTTTTAGGTCAGGTGCAGAGCAGAACGTGCATAGAAGACGTGATTCACTTTGCCTGGGAGGAGAAGCTCTTTCTCCTGGCTGATGAGGTAAGAGCAGCCTTGGCTCGCAGAGGTGAGGGTGCACTTTCTCTTCTGGGAGAGGGAGCCAGGCCTGGTTGTTCTATAGCCAGAGAGAACTTTCTAGGTGTTGGAAGAGAGATTCTAACAAGGTTGAGGATGTTCAGTGTTACACCCTGTGAGACTGTGACCAAAAATCATCCCAACGTTTGTTTGGAATCTTGGTTATAAGTTTCAGAAATCTAACCCAAACTACTTTAAACTTGAAAAGTAAAAAGGTGGTAGGGTCTCAGGAGTGGGGCTGGATCCAGGGACTCAAACCATATCTTCCACCTCCTTTCATTCCATCCTGCTGCCTTGGCCTCACACACGGGCCTGCTATCTTCCCAGTCTAGAAAGAGAGCATTTCTTCCTGGTGGTTCCAGCAAAAGTCTCAGAATTGAGCCTCACTGGTGCAGCTTGGGTCAAACACCCATTGCTGAGCCAATTACTGTGGCCCCGTGGTTGCAATATGCAAACTGACCAGGCCTGGGCACAGGGCAGTGTCTGCCCTGTGCCCCCAAACCTGCAGACAGAGAGCGGAGGCGGGTGTTCCCTGAGGCAAATTCAGGGCCTCTTTCTCAAGCAAGGAGGGTGGGTGCTAGGTGGGCCTAATGCTGTGTCCTGTGAGGAGGGGAGTCTTAATTAACCCCCCACAGCTGCTGCTTCTTGAACCCCAGTTCTGGAGACAAGGCATGCCCATTCTTTTCCTGCAAGGAAAGAAATGAAAGACCTGTCATATCCTGTTTTCATTTCTTCATTGCTGCATGATTTCTAGTTAGTCGTAGCTTCTAACACACAAGCTTCATTTCTTTGCTTCTCAGCACCCCCACCGCCACGCCCCACACACAGAGCTTACCCACCAAATTGTTGCCATGATTAATAGCAGATGGACCTTCATTTCTATAGGAGAGGATGGACAGCAGAGTGACCTGGTGCACAAACCTCTTCCCTCGGGGTCTGGGAAGGGAGGGGTGGGGGAGGAGGAAGCTCTGCCTGGCTTGTTGAAGGTGCAGCTGGCCTGACCCTCCTGCTGACCCACAGCACTGCAGAGAGCCCCGGTTTCCCTGATGTCCAAACTGGGTATGGGAAGCTCATCTCCAAGGGCAGATGGGACGCTTGCCTGCGGTGCACTACACTGTGTGGGGACAGGGAGGCGCTGCTCGCTCCAGTGTGGGGCTTCTCAGTCCAGTGTGGGCGCTGCTGGGTCTAGTGTGGGCGCTGCTCAGTCCAGTGTGGGGGCTGCTCGGTCCAGTGTGGGCGCTGACAGCAATGGTGGACAGAGAGCTGGGTGAGTGCTGTGACATGCGGAGGGTACACAGTTAGCACTTCAGGTGCGGAGGTCAGGACAGGTACATGAACTGCTTTCACCACTCATCTTATTGACGGAAGTGAGCATCACACTCCAGGAGGAAACCTGCTTGGGCAGGTGGGGTACTTGATGTCGTCACTGGCACATGAGGCAGAAAGGAGATCTGGAGACTGGGTGAGGCTAATGTGGGAGAATCCAGTGGGCATCCATCCCGAGGCCTTCCCTCCTTGCTTGTTCTGTAAGGTTCCCTCAGGCACGTCTGGCTTGGCAGTGGTGTCCAAGGCTGGGCTTCACGCCAGGCTGCCTGGCTGCAGTTTGGCCTGGAGCACCTGTGCCCTCCCTCAGCCGACGCCTAAGTGGCTTAGGCTTCTGGGGGACTTGCAATGACTGTCTCCATCCCTTCCCCTCCTGCAGGTGTACCAGGACAACGTGTACTCTCCAGACTGCAGATTTCACTCCTTTAAGAAGGTGCTTTACGAGATGGGGCCCGAGTACTCCAGCAACGTGGAGCTCGCCTCCTTCCACTCCACCTCCAAGGGCTACATGGGCGAGTATGTGGGCCCCCACCTCCCTCCCGCTGCCCCTGGGCCTGCTTGGTCCCTGTGCTTCTCTGCCCTGCCCCACCTCAGTCTGCTGGACAGAGACAGCTGCCCTTATCCACCGTCTCTGCTGATCTAAGAAGCAGGAGGAGACAGACCATACCTCCCCAAAGGGAGCACGGTGGAGTGAGGACAGACCTTGTGCGACGGCTCATGTAAAATAAGGCTGTGATGAAAATGAAAACAAGACCTCACAGCAGCTTCCAACGCTAGTATTTTCTGCCAGTCATGTCGCTGTTGCTCTGACATTGAACTCTGAGGGCCAGGGAAGGCAGGTTGAGTGGACAGATGCTGTCAGGCAGGTAGGCCAAGCTCTGTGTGCAAGAGCTCTGTATGCACCCTGCCTTAGCACTGTGTGACCTCTGGGGCCAGAGTCAGCTTCAATCCTGTATTCATTCATTCAGCTAATATTTATTGAGCACCTGCTATGAGTCCAGTACTGATCTCGGCACTGAGGTTACAGCAGTGAGCAAACCACAGCCATCCCTGCCCTCACAGAGTTATGCTTTAGTGAGGAGAGAGAGGCAATAGACAAACGAATACCACATGTCAAGTGGGCAAAAAAAATTAGAGAAGAGATGGGATGCCGAGAGGTGGGGTCTGCTCACTGAGGAGTTGGCTTTTGAGTTAAGACCCAAGGGAGGGGTTGTCGGGAGCTACATAGATGTCTGAGGAAAGAGCATTCCAGACAGGGGGAACAGCACGTGCAAAGGCCCTGATGTGGAAGGAGCAGCTGTTTGAGGAGTGGCAAGGAGACTAGAAAGGAGTGAGAGAGAAAGTGGCAGAAGTTGCGACCAAAAAAAGTCATAGGAGGCCAGATCACCCGGGCTACTTAGGTTATTTTTTACTTTTACTCAGAGTGAGATGGGAACCCTTGGAGGGTTTACACAGAGGTGTGACTTCTCCTGACTTATGTTTTACCAGATTCTCTGGTTGCTGTGTGATGAGGGTAGGGACAGAAGTGGGCATTCAAGTCAGAAGGCTGTTATGGTCCAGGGGAGATATCGTGGGCCAGGGTAGAGGTAGGGAGAAGATGTTTGATCTTGGATATGTTTGAAGGTGGAGTTGACAGGTGTTGCTTGATGGAAAAGGTGGGTGTGAGAGAGAGAAGTTTAGGATGATTCCCAAGTTTTTTGTTCAAACAGCAGGAAGGATAGAGTTGCCATCAATAGATGAGGATTGCTGTGTGTGAAGCAGGTTTTGGGGTAAAATTAGAAGTAGGTTTTGGATGTGTAGAATTTGCAGATGCCTATTGGATGTCCAGATGGAGATGGATGTGTGAGTCTGCAGCTCAGGGCTGATATCGAGCTGGAGATTAAAGTTTGTGAGATGTCAATGTATGAGTTGTTAGACAGATCTCTGAGCCTGGATGTCTCACCAGGGGTGAGTATAAATAGAGAAGAGGTCCAAGGACTGGGCCCAGGCCCTCTCTGCTCAGCAGTTAGGGAAGGAGAGGAGGAACCCACAAACTAGACTGAGATGGAAAGGCCAGTGCATTTACAGCTAAGGACATTCATTCCCCAGCGTTGTGGGAGTTCTGCTTTATGCCAGGTGTCAGGAGTGGGTCTGGAGGCCAGTGTAACTGTGAAGCTTCAAGAAATATTTTAGCAAGGTCAAGGGAGCTGTCCCCTTGGGATGGTCACCCAACTGTTCTTGGCTATATTTGATGTGGACAGGGGTTGATTTATACTGGTCTTTCTGGTCTACCCCAGTAGTGATGCTGCCTCCTTGCTAGACTTTCATGTGTTGTGTAGCTCTTTTCCTAAACAAATATGTTCTCCATTAACTCATTTTTCAAACTCAAGTGTGTTTGTCACATGCCTGCCCATCTTTCCATCTGTGTTACTGATGACTGTTTTAATGGTAATACCCTGGATGTTGGTAACCTGAGGTGGTATCCTGTTGCCCTCAGATCCTGATTACCTAGGATTAGACTGATTTGCCCAATTTGATATTCTGCTCATCAGCAGAGGATAAAGCAGAAAGTTTCTTCTTTCAACTTTGTTACAGGAAACATTTCCGAGATGCCAGAATTTATCTTCCCACATTGGAAAAGCGAGTTGAGGGATCACATGGGGATCTGTCTCTGCCAGTTCATTCTGCAGCCTGATCCCAAAAGTGTTTTATCGAGTGTCTCATCATATCAGGTGCTCTGAGGTTGTGTGGGTGTGGTACACATACAGAGGAAGGCAGGAGCTGGTGCCTGCGTTTCTGTGCTTATTAGTCTGAATGTTATCAATCACAGTCCAGAAAGTGTGGCTGATGGAGCTGATTTCGTTCTGAAAGGTTTTTGTTTTTGTTTTTGTTTGTATGATCTCAGCTTATTTTCATGAGATTTGACTGTATATCAGTCAGGATCCTTTTGGAAATACGTAACAGAAACTCAACTTGAACTGGCCTACATCAAAGAGGCTTTTTAAAAAATCCATATCAGGGCACTTCCCTGGTGGTCCAGTGGTAAAGAATCTGCCTTACAGGGACTTCCCTGGTGGCACAGTGGTTAAGAATCCACATGCCAGTGCAGGGGACGTGGGTTCGATTCCCTGGTCGGGGAAGATTCCACATGCCACGGAGCAACTAAGCCCGTGTGCCACAACTACTGAGCCTGTGCTCTAGAGCCCTCGAACCACGATACTGAAGCCTGCACACCTAGAACCCGTGCTCCACAACAAGAGAAGCCACCACAATGAGAAGCCCGCACACCGCAGTGAAGAGTAGCCCCCCCTCACCGCAACTAAAGAAAGCCCGCGTGCAGCAATGAAGACCCAACACAGGCAAAAATAAAATTAAAAAATAAAGTAAAATAAAGAATCCACCTTACAATGCAGGGGACGTGGGTTTGATTCCTAGCCAGGGAACTAAGGTCCCACATGCCATGGGGCAACTAAGCCCACGCGCCACAACTACTGAGTTTGCACGCCTCAACTAGAGCCCACGCTCCACAACTAGAGAGAAAACCCGCACGCCACAACTAGAGAGAAGCCCATGCGCCGCAACGAAAGATCCCACACGCCTCAACGAATATCCCATGTGCTGCAATTAAGACCTGATGGAGCCAAAAATAAAGTAAAATAAATAAATAAATAATAAATCTTAAAAAAAAAAATTTAAATCTATATCAGTAAAACGTCAAGGAGGGCTTCCCTGGTGGCGCAGTGGTTGAGAGTCCGCCTGCCGATGCAGGGGACACGGGTTCATGCCCCGGTCTGGGAAGATCCCACATGCCGCGGAGCGGCTGGGCCTGTGAGCCATGGCCGCTGAGCCTGCGCGTCCGGAGCCTGTGCTCCGCAACGGGAGAGGCCACAGCAGTGAGAGGCCCGTGTACCGAAAAAAAAAAAAAAAAAAAAAGTCAAGGAGTGGACTTCCCTGGTGGTGCAGTGTTTAAGAATCCGCCTGCCAATGCAGGGGACACAGGTTTGAGCCCTGGTCTGGGAAGATCCCACATGCCGCAGAGCAACTAAGCCCATGTGCCACAACTACTGAACCTGCACTCTAGAGCTCGTGAGCCACAACTACTGAAGCCCGCGTGCCTAGAGCCTGTGCTCCACAACAAGAGAAGCCACTGCAATGAGAAGCCCGCGCACCACAGCGAAGAGTAGCCCCTGCTCACCGCAGCTAGAGAAAGCCCACACACAGCAACAAACACCCAATGCAGCCAAAAAATAATAATAATAAATAAAATTTAAAAAGTCAAGGAGTAAAGTTGAATCAGGGGGCTTAAAAGTGTCACCAGATCTGTTTCTGCTTTCTGGCCTTGTCTTGATTTCTTTCTCAGCTCTGCTATCCTTTTTTTTTTTTTTTTTTTTTATTTTTGGCCGCACTGCGTGGCTTGTGGGGTCTTAGTTCCCCTACCAGGAATTGAACCCTGGCCCTCGGTGGTGAAAGTGCCAAGTCCTAACCACTGCACCACCAGGGAATTCCCTGCTTTGCTCTCCTTTGGGTTGGCTTTGTTTTCAGGCATCAGAAAGTTCTAGCCAAATCCTCAGGCTACTGGTCACATGCCCACCCCTTGAACCTGTGCAGGGGGTGCCCGGCCTGAATCACATGCCCCTTTGGAGCAGGGCTAGCTTATAAGTTAGGAGTCAGGCTAAGCTGCTCTAACCAAAAGGCCCCAAAATACAGTGGCTCAAACAAGATGGAAGTGTGTCTCTGTGATAACAGCCTGAAGGCAGGGGGAGTCCAGGACTGGCTCTGCCCCATGAAGTCATTCAGAGATGGGCTGGTGGGCTGGCTCTGTCTTCTCAACATGTGGCACTGAGGCTGCTGCTCTGGCGTGTGCATTTCTCAGGAAGTGGGGAAAGGGAGAGAGGAAGGAGAGAGCATGCTTTTAAGGAAGTGATGTGGAATTTACATATATCACTCCCATTCACTTTCCACTGGCAAGAACTCGGCCACACCTGGAAACTCAGTGCTGGGCATGGGGATGTTTACAGAAGATTCTGCCCGGCTGGATGCACTTAGTAGAGGTCTGTCTGTGACTGGTGGGTCCTCTCTCCGTCTTCAACCTTTTAGGTGTGGCTACAGAGGAGGCTACATGGAGGTGATCAACCTGCACCCTGAGATCAAGGGCCAGCTGGTAAAGCTGCTCTCGGTGCGTCTGTGCCCGCCAGTGTCTGGGCAGGCTGCCATGGACATCGTTGTGAACCCCCCGGTGCCAGG
>NW_006776475.1:455622-467003 GCF_000442215.2 Lipotes vexillifer | reverse complement strand
AGGGTGAGTCAGCTTGTCCCATGGCCTGTGTGCCTCACTGCTGCGGCCAGTGTTCACCCTGTATTGTCTCAATGGCCAGCCTCTGTCTAGATGGCCTCCCGGGGGTGCTTGTGGTTCCATGTGGCGCCTGACTCACCCCAATGAGGTTAAGTCTCAGGATGCAGCTGGGCTGTATTTGAAGTGGGAGGACTGTTGCATGTGTGTGTGGGGGGGGTGCACCCCTTCCTCTTTCTCGCCTGTGAGCACCACAGATGGGCAGGCACCCAGAGAGAATGGCCTTGTGTCCTGAGAATACCCTGGGTGGGAGTGGGAGGCAAATGATTCTGTTACTAAATTAAAAGGGGGAAATGGGTGAGCATGGCATTGATTCTAGGCCACGGGCCTGCCTGTGGCTTAAGACACAGCTGCAGGCTGTCCTTGCAGCTTGAAGTGATACAGTCAAACCTTTTTAACTGCAAGTGACAAAAACCCAACTCTAAGTAGTTTAAACAGAAATGGAATTTATTGGTCATATAACCAAGAAGTCAGTTCCCAGCTGTTCTAGATTCACAACCTTTTTTAAAAATTGTGGTAAGATACACAGAACATGCAATTTACTGTTTTGATCATTTTTAACTGAACAGTTTAATGCATAAAGTACACTCAAATTACTGTGCAACCATTACCACCATCCATCTCCAGGAACTTTTCATCATCCCAAACTGAAGCTCTGTACCCATTAAACAATAACTCCTCATTTCCCCCTCCCCCACAGCCCCTGGTAACTTCTATTCTACTCTGTGAATATGACTACTCTAGGTACCTCATATACAGCATTTGTCTTCTTGTGACTTTATTTCAATTAGCATGATGTCTTCAGGGTTTATCCCTGTTGTGGCATGTGTCAGGCTGTGCCTCCTGTTTAAGGCTGAGTGACATTCCACTGTGTATACGTGCTATGTTTTGCTGATCCGTTCATCTGCAGGCCACAGCTCTTCACCCACACATCCCAGTAGTACTTGCAAAAGTGCTGGACTGCTTGCTCCAGCTTTGGACACATGTCCAGCTGTGAGCCTGTCACTGATGTGCTTTGCCTGGATCACATGCCCCAAACACACCACATGGATTGGGGGAAGGGTGACTCCCCAAAATGAAGTGGTGGGGCTGTCTCCTAGAAGCATGTTCTAGGGTGTTCCATCCAGGCCCAAGTTCATTCAGACCAATGGGCAGGGACTGGTTTATCTCATTTTCAGGAATGACATCTGGTACAAGAGTAGAACCCATGACACAGGCTACCTAGGACCTACCTATGGCCCATGTGCTCCTGCCCCAGGGCACATGGCAGCCTCATGGGCTGAGCGTCTGTGGAAGGAGGTCCTGCAGAGGGACATGTGTTTCGCCCACCTCCCCCATTTGCTGTGCTTATGCACACACAAGCTCACCTTCACCAATCTGCCCCAACGCCCCAGTTTGAAGGGATAGTTTCCAGGGTCTGGAGCCATGATGTCCGGAGATGCTAACTCCTGTGCTTTCTCTGTCTCATCAGGAGAAAGAGTCCGTCTTGGGTAATCTGGCCAGAAAAGCTAAGCTGACAGAAGACCTGTTTAACCAAGTCCCAGGAATTCACTGCAACCCCTTGCAGGGGGCCATGTACGCCTTTCCTCAAATCTTCATCCCTGCCAAAGCCATGGAGGCAGCTCAGGTCAGGGGTGCCAGGTCAGGGCTGGCTCTCTCACTGGGTTCACATGGGACTGCTTCTTGCCATGGGGAGCTAAAGTGTTGGCCCTAGAGGCTCTGAACTTTGTGTATCCGTTGGTCAGATGGTACTTAGTGTGTAAAGATGACGGGGTCTCAGAGACCCAGCCCTGCAGCATGCTGCGTTGATGCGGCAGGTGTGAGGCCGGCCCCAGGTGAGCGGTGTGCTGAAAGCAGGTGCCCACGTGTGATATGATGCATTTAAAACTGAACAGAGGGCTTCCCTGGTGGTGCAGTGGTTGAGAGTCCGCCTGCCGATGCAGGGAACATGGGTTCGTGACCCAGTCCAGGAAGATCCCACATGCCGCGGAGCGGCTGGACCCATGAGCCATGGCCACTGAGCCTGCGCGTCAGTTGCCTGTGCTCCGCAACAGGAGAGGCCACGACAGTGAGAGGCCCGTGTACCGAAAAAAATAAAAAAACTGAACAGATGCTGGGGAAGCATCAATAGCAGTCTCTTCCACCTGACCACAGTACCCTGGAGCAGTGCTTCTCAAACTTGAATGTGTACATGGATCACCTGGGGTCCTGTTAAAAATGCCGATACTGGTTCAAGAAATCTTTGGATGGAGGGGCCCAAGATTCTGCGTTTCTAGTAAGTTCTCAGGTGGTGCCACAGACCCTGGTTTGAGGATCAAGGGCCAGAGCCGTATCTCTGAAAGTGTCCTCACTTTCAGAGATACGGCTCTGAAAGTGCCTTACCTCCTCAGTACCACCCCCTTACCTCCTCAATACCTTGTTAAACATTCAAAATCTGGCCCCGCCCCTCAGCCGATTGAATCAGAATTTCTGGTGTTGGAGCCTGAGAACCTATTTAACAGGTGGCCTGGTTGTGCAAACCGAAGCGTGAGAAGCACCAACAGTAGGGCCCCTGAGAGGCTTGTTCCTTGAGGCCCCCTGGGCAGAGACCTCAGGGCCCTGGCTTGGCATATAGGAGGACATGGCCAGTGCTTGTGGAGCTGCTCTGTGGGGGTGGGGTACACAGGCAACAGGCTGGCACTCCCCACTGGAGAGCAGAAGCCCCGCAGCCCACGGCTGTCCCAAAGTGGCCTTTGGGTTCTTTGTTCCCGGCCCCAGCTGCCTACAGCACCCAGCATCCTGCCTTGGTTCTCACAGGAAGGGAGGGCAGAAGGGCCCTGCCATGGGAAAGAACCTGTCATCTCAAGTGTATTTGGCTTTGAAATTGTAATGTTTGTACAGTGCGAAACCAGGAATGAATCCTAAGTTCTGTCCCACTCCCACAGGCCCATAAGATGGCCCCCGACATGTTCTACTGCATGAAGCTCCTGGAGGAGACGGGCATCTGTGTCGTGCCCGGCAGCGGCTTTGGGCAGAGGGAAGGCACCTACCACTTCAGGTACCACTTCCTGTGCACCAGTGGGCTGGTCCCGGGTTTGTCTTGGGAAACTTGGGCTTCTTAACATCAAGGCACCTACAGAGACTGGGATGTGTGGAGCCCCTGTCCCCCCATCCCACTCCCATTCTGTCCTGCTGCAGAGATAGCTGAGACCCTGCGCCAGGGACTAAGGAAGACTGTGGGTGATGCCAAGGTCATCTCCTTGACTGCTCTGTCTCCCCTCCACTGCCCCCATCTATCATATGCCATCTGCAGTGTTCCCGTGCTGTGTTTTCTTTTCCTTCCCCTGTCCCTTTTCAACTCCGTGATGGTATCATACAGCATCCAGGAGCTCAATAGCTTGTCCACTGCACCAAAAGCCTGCTGAGATGTTGCCTCTGAGACATGGTGGAATTGCTGTGCCTCCTTTCACAGGCATGTGACTCTGCTGGGCGAGCCGGAGCAGCTCAGCCAGGTCTTCCGCTGAGGCCAGCTCTGTTCCAAACAGCACCCTCTCCATGCACAGCACTCTCAGATGTTTCCTGCAGCAGATGCTAAAAAAAGAAATGTCATGGGCTTAGCACCTGAGGCTAAGTCTTGAGGCAGTGAAGGTCGTGGGTAGGGCCCCCCTCCCGCCCAGTGGACAAACATGTGTGGGTGGTATGGATGGCCTTTCCATCCTTGTTGGGTTCACCTTGGCAATTCATGGCTCATTCAAGAAAGTGGTTACTTCTCTAGGGCTACCCTTAAGGCTGGGAAGCAGGCTGACAGTATTGGAGGGAGGAGTTACTTACCATGGCAATGTGGAAATTCCTGTGGAGGAAAGTTATGACTGGAGGTTCTCACTGTGAGACTGATGATGGAGATGGAAAAGGCCTGTCTAGCAGGAGTGGAGTCTCGCTCTGTAGCCATAGGAAATACCAAGAGTCATGAGCTCGAGAAAGTTCTATGCACCTGTCAGAGTGTTGGGCAGACCTTTTATGATTATGGGTGGATGTGTTAGTGAGCTGAGATGCTGCCACCAGCTTATTGCTTTTGTTCACATATACGAGTTGGGTAAAAAAATGTGTGAATGGTGGGAGAAAGTGGTTCAACAAGTGCCAGGTGCTGTCCAGAGCCTGGAGCCATCGCAGTGGACAAGACAGGCCTGTCCCTCCCCACGCAAACCACACCACCTGGTCTCTGCAGCTGCAGGTGGAGGAGTGACCTGCCAGGTTCACTTCTCTCCCCTTTTCCAGAGCCACTCGTCTCCGACTGACGCTGTTCTCTTTCCTGACAGAATGACCATTCTTCCCCCGGTGGAGAAGCTAAAGACGGTTCTACAGAAGGTGAAGGACTTTCACATAAAGTTCCTGGAGAAGTACGCGTGAGGACTCCTCAGGCCCCAGAGGGAGACCTGGCCCTCAGCCTTCCTCCTGATGCCCACCCAGCCCAGACTGGATTCGCCCCCCCAGCGACTCCGCCTCAGGCCTTACTAAGGCCACTGGTCGCTTTCATCGTCATTTTGCCCCGGGAGACTTCTTTCTTTGTGCCTTGATGTTGGGAGCACCTCTCTTCTGAGCAAATGTGAATTGGGGTTGTCTCAGAAGCCCTGTTTTTTGATGCAGCCAAAGTAGAGGGGACTTGCTCAGCGTATGTGGTGGTGTTCTCTGAATCTGTTGTTGTTGCTTTTGGAAAAGTCTTTTGGGGTTGAAACAACCAGGGTGTGTTGGGTGAGCTGTTTCAGATCTGGAGAAACAAGGTGTCGGGAAATGTATAACTTAACCATGGTGAGGACTGGAAATCCCAAACTCACCACCATGATCTGTGAAATAAAACCTTTAGCGGTATGAAAATCTAGTCCTTCAAACAGGAGAGCCTAGAGTCCCCTGGAGGCTCAGAGAGGGCCCGCCTTTCTGACCTGGAGGCAGGCAGCCTGCTCTCAGACAAGAATGGTAAGGGCAGCAGCGCATGGGGCTGGACTGCATGCCAGACTAGGTGGTGGCGGGCACCGGGGGCTATGGCCAAGGTCAGAGGGTCCTGCAGGGGAGGAGTGGGTGTGAGCCAGGCTCTGATTTGAACCGGGCCTCCACGTGGGAGCACACAGCAGGTAGTGAGGACTCTGCACACACGAGGACTTTGGGTGAAGTGTTCTCTTGGGCACACTTAGGCTGGGACGCCCGTCCAGGGGTCTCCCTGGACTCCAGGGGTTTCCCTGGAGTCCAGGGGCACAGGGTTCAGCCCAGCAATATCCCAGTCACATAGAGGGATTCTACCTGGTGGTGTGTGGATCCATCCCACTGTTACCCAACAAACAAGCAGTCTCACCCAACGGCTTGAGTGAGCCTTTAGGTGATAGTAGGGCAAGGAAACACTGAAAATGTCCTAGTGAGGGAGGGGTATCCTTAAGGACATGAAGACAGTTAAACCACACCCCCTTCCCATAGTGTTTGTTGAGTTGTTTCAAGCAGAATTTGGTCTATTTCCTAGCTCTTAATTGGTCAAAGTGCCTGGTAGCATGGCTGTGTGTACATGTGATCCGATTCAAAGTTTATAGAAGTATTCTACCTTATATGCAAAGTGTTTTGCCTCCACATCTGCTTCTGGCTCCCCTCCCAGACTCTGCAGACTGTCCTGTAGCATCAGTCATCTCTCAGGGGGGTGGGAGTTGGGGGATCATCCACCAAGTGCGCAGTTTCCCTCATATGAGCAAACCTGGGTGCAGGGCCCAACCTGTGCCCCCAGAAAGTGGGCACTGCGTGTGACAGCAGGCTTATGCCCTCTTCTCCTACTGTGGGCCTTCTCTGGTGGGCGGTTAGGGAAGCCAAGGCCAGCTCAGGAGTCTGGGGATCTAGCAAGTCCCAAAGTGGAATTGAAGGGACTGGAGAGAAATCTGAAAAGGCTAAAGGAGTGAGCTTTGAAAGCAGCCTCCTGTGCTATAATTCCCATGCCGGGTCCATGCAGGGGATGCAATAGGAAACTTCAAACTGTCCTTACCCACTCGCATTACAGTCCCTATGAAGAAAGTAGCCACAATTTCAAGTAACAAAGGGAATGTTTTGGGACTTTTTCTTCCTTAAAAATTTGAGAAAATTGCACTTGTGCTTGTTGATGGTTTAAAAGCCAGGACGTGTCCCAGAGTTGTGAGATTTCTGGTGAAAAGGTTAAATAGTAGAAGCTAGTATATTTTTTATATTTTTGTAACAATTGCTTTTTTCATGGGGGGTGGGGTAGGGTTAGTATTTGTAGTTTTAACAAGTCCAGTAGTTTTTTTTTATAAATCTCTTCAGATTATAAATAACCCCTAAAAACTTTGCAATGTTTACATGATTTTTTTAAAAAGATGTCATATACACTTGGTTTGGTTTTAAAATAAATGAGTAAAAACTTAATAAGGTCAGCTGGTTTAGGAGGTTAACTTCATTCAGGTAGGAACGCTGATCATGATAGATTTGATTTTCTGCAGATTCTGATGTCTTGTTTGGGCACCACCAGAGTAAGTCGTTTGTCATTTGAGGTCGCACTTTAAATTCACACCTGTGAAGTTTTCTGCGGTTCATCTAGATCTGCCTGTGGGGATCCTGGGCTATACCTTGTTGGTCCATCACCTTGCACCTTGAGGCCGGACTGGTTGTCCCCATGTTTGTGGATTTGCAGGAAGAGCTGACAGGCCTGCCTGTCCCTGTTTTCCATTCTGGATTCTCGTAGGCATCTCCTGACAAAGGTACTTCATGATAAGCTCTGGTGGAAATTTCTGAACAATAAAATATATGTCCAAAATGGTGACTGTGTTTAACTTGCTTTGTAGTTTAAATATCAAGTGGACATCACTAATTGTATATCTTCACTCTTATGCTCATTCTTACGTTCCTAAGTCACAGCTTTTCAGTTTCCATTTCTTCTTAGGTGTCAACTCCAAGGACTCTGGGCTGCTTTTTATTGCTTGAGGTGGGGAAACTTCACCGATTCTTTAGAATGTTGTTCAAATGAAAACAGACCTTGATTTTCTAGCGGGAGTGAAACAGGAACTAGCAGCTTCTTCACAGGGGGCAGGGGAGGGCAGGCAGGCAGGGAGAGCCAGAGCAGCAGTCCTGAGGCCAGTGGGGAAAGGGGAGCTGCCTATACAAGGGATTTCATTCACTTCCCTACCCTTTCCCAGATCCATGTCAATGTTAAAGTGTGGTTCTGGGATTCAGAACTTTTTCACTTAAAACAGAAACGTCTGTCTTTATTAAAGAAAATTTGGAAAATATATTTTTTAAAAAATAGGATTCTTTCAGGAGGGAGACATGGAAACCTACTCAAAGTAGGTTTCAGCAGAAGAGAATTTATTGTGTCATGTAAGAGGAATTTATTGAAATCCTGGAGGGATGCTGACTTTAGTTTTGATGTGCACTGTTAAGTGCAAAGCCTGCCTGTCCATCTGTCCAGTTCTGCATCGAAAAATCCCACGGAAGGGCTCTGCCTTGGTCCACATGCCCTTCTCTGAACAGTCACTGTGGCCCTTGAGAATAGAGTCCTTTGGCTGGCCCTGTGCATGAGTGGTGGTAGAGAAGGGTCTAGAATCGCCAGACCCATCAGGGCCATTGGAGGAGAAGCTGCTCCCCATAGAAATGGGGGCTGGAGGTGGTGCCACACCCGCAAACCTCATTTAACCACAGGTGGCTCTTTAGAGAGGGGCTGGGGAAGGAGGTGGTGTGTTCAAGGCAGGTTGAAAGTCATTACTGGTTGATAACCAAGGGGACTGGAGATGCTCTGCACACACACACTGTACACACACATACACACACACCTAGGGACATGTGCATCTCCTTATCTGGGGAGCAAACTTGGTGTAGTTTATTCTACAAAGAGTTTATTAAATAGACAAGGATGGGGAAATACAGTAATTATTCTAGACTATTTTTGGTATAGTGTTTGCTGTAAACACACCTAGAAAGCTTTCACATGTTTGATTTGAAAGCATAAGCCACAGACTTCTAGGGAATGGGGAATCAGAAGCTAATAAGATGTGGTCACTGTCCTTAAAAAGCCTACAGATGGAATGGCCACCAGATGGTTCAGTGCTCAAATCCCATCCACCCAATAGAGCTGGGCTTAAAAGAAGTATGTGGGTGACGCATAGGAGGGAGGGGCTGATGCTGTTCTCTACCTAGTTGGGGGTGCCTCTACCTACCTCTACTCTTTCCACAATGCCTTCTGAGGTCTTCCAGATATCTTGCTTTTGGCCTTCATCCTGCCACCGAGCCAGGAGACCCCTCAAGAAAAAGAAAGATGAAACTCACTGCCAGACACCCACCCAACTCTCTTCCTTAAGAGGACACGTCAGTTACAGTTTCCTATTTCATTCTCCCACTTGAAAAAATAAGAGGCACCCACACACCTATGGTCAGTCAATCTATGGCATAGGGGCAAGAATGTACAAGGGAGAGAAGACAGTCAGTCACTTCAATAAGTGGTGCAGGGAAAACTGGACAGCTACATGTAAAACAGTGAGATTAGAACATTTCTTCCCTCACGCCATCTACAAAAATAAACCCAAAATGGATTAAAGACCTAAATGGAAGACCCAAAACCATAAAACTCCTAGAAGAGAATGTAAGCAGTACATTCTTTTTTTTTTTTTTTTTCCTGCGGTACGCGGGCCTCTCACTGTTGTGGCCTCCCCCGTTGCGGAGCACAGGCTCCGGACGCGCAGACTCAGCGGGCGTGGCTCACGGGCCCAGCCGCTCCGCGGCATGTGGGATCTTCCCGGACCAGGGCACGAACCCGTGTCCCCTGCATCGGCAGGCGGACTCTCAACCACTGCGCCACCAGGGAAGCTCGGCAGTACATTCTTTGACATAAATCGCAGCAATATTTCTTTGGATCTATCTCTCAAGGCCAAAGAAATAAAAGCAAAAATAAACAAATTGGCCTTAATTAAACTTCAAAGTTTTTGCACAGCAAAGGAAACCATCTGCAAAATGAAAAGACAACCTACTGACTGGGAGAAAATATTTGCAAATGACCTGACTGACAAGGGGTTAATGTCCAAAATCAGCTCATACAGTTCAAGGTAAAAAAAAAAAAAAGCCAATCAAAAAATGGGCAGAAAACCTGAATAGACATTTTTCCAAAGAAGACGTAACAGATGGCTAACAGGCACATGAAAAGATGCTTGATGTCGCTAATTATCAGAGAAAGAAAGAAAAAGAAATATCACCTCACACTGGTCAGAATGGCTATCATCAAAAAGTCTACAAATAACAACTGCTGGAGAGGGTGCAGGGAAAAGGGAACCCTGCTACACTATTGGTGGGAATGTAAATTGATACAGCCACGATGGAGGCAGTATGGAGGTTCTTCAAAAACTAAAAACAGAACTACCATATGATCCAACAATCCCACTCCTGGGTATATATCTGGAAAAAATGAAAACACTAATTCAAAAAGATACATGCATCCCAATGTTCATTGCAGCACTGTTTACAATAGCCAAGACATGGAAACAATCCAAGTGCCCATCATCAGAAGATTGGCTTAAGAAGATGTTGTATATATACATACATACACACAATGGAATACAGCCATAAAAAAGAATGAAATAATGCCATTTGCAGCAATGTGGATGGACCTAGAGAATATCATACGAAGTGAAGTAAGAGAAAGACAAATTGTGTATTACATCACTTATACGTGAAATCTAAAAAATGAATGTGTATAGCAAAACAGTATCAGATAGAAAACAAACTACTGGTTACTAGTGGGGAGAGGGAAAGGGGAAAGGACATGATAGGAGTATGGGATTAAAAGATACAAACTACCATATATAAAATAGATAACAGGGTTATATTGTACAACAGAGGGAGCTATAGCCATTATTTTGCAGTAACTTTTAATGGAGTAAAATCTATTAAAATACTGAGCCACTATGCTGTACGCCTGAAAGTAATATAATATTGTAAATCAACTACAATTTAAAAGAAGAATCTGTCACTAAAAAAATTAGAAGATATAGAGTCGTCCCTTAGTATCCATGGGGGATTGGTCCCAGGATCTCCCAGGATACCAAAACCTGAGGATGCTCAAATCCCTTATATAAAATGGTACAGTATTTGCATATAACTTACACATATTCTCCCATATACTTTAAGTCATCTCTACATTACTTATAATACCGAATACAATGGAAATGCTACATGAATAGTTGTAAATACAATGTATATTGTGGCTGGTGTGTGGCTAATTCAACTTTTGCTTTTTGGAATTTTCTGAAAAAAATATTTTTTGATTTGAGGTTGGCTCAACTCACAAATATGAAGGGCTGACTCATGTTTTTGTGTTTTGTTTTTTAACATCTTTATTGTGGTATAATTGCTTTACGATGGTGTGTTAGTTTCTGCTTTATAACAAAGTGAATCAGTTATACATATACATATGTTCCCATATCTCTTCCCTCTTGCGTCTCCCTCCCTCCCACCCTCCCTAGCCCACCCCTCCAGGCGGTCACAGAGCACCAGCTGATCTCCCTGTGCTATGCGCTCCTTCCCACTAGCTATCTACCTTACGTTTGGTAGTGTATATATGTCCATGCCTCTCTCTCGCTTTGTCACAGCTCACCCTTCCCCCTGTTTTTTTTTTTTAATCTCCTCCCCAGTTTCGTCTGCTTTGCTCTGAATCCATAACCTTGAAGTCCTTTTGAAGATATTAAATTTCAAAACTGTAAAAACATCGAGAATCCTAGTGATGCTTAGGTCAGAGCACAAAAGTGTACATTAAATCACAGTGTAAAACAAAAAGTATTGATTATCAAAGTAAAGATGTTCATGTGGAAAAACTAGAAAATAAAAGTCAAGGAAGAAATTTTAAAATCCCCTCTAATTCTCTAACCATAATTAATCAAGCCTACATTCCTTTTTTGGGGGCACGCCACATGGTTTGCGGGATCCTAGTTCCCCAAACTTGACCAGGGATCGAGCCCAGGCCCTTGGCAGTGAAAGCGTGGAGTCCTAACCACTAGACCGCCAAGGAATTCCCCTAACATTCCTTATTGTCCTTTTTCTGAGAGTATTTTTATATGGTTGAGATGTATGTGTGTGTTTAGATCCTTTTTTTTTCCCCCTTCAACATTAGAACATGCTAATAAAAGTGCCTGATGAGCAGTTTGGTTGGCTACCTCATCAATGCTATGGATAAATAGTCATTTGGCTAACGGCACACTTATGCATTTAGATTATATACAGTTCCCGGTTTTTTTTGTTGTTTTTTTTTTTTTGCGGTACGCGGGCCCCTCACTGCCGCGGCCTCTCCCGTCGCGGAGCACAGGCTCCGGACGCGCCGACCCGGCGGC
>NW_006776475.1:455030-455609 GCF_000442215.2 Lipotes vexillifer | reverse complement strand
ACGTGGGATCCTCCCGGACCGGGGCACGAACCCGCGTCCCCCGCATCGGCAGGCGGACTCCCAACCACTGCGCCACCAGGGAAGCCCCAGTTCCCGGTTTTTAAAAATAATGCCACTTAATACATCCATACATAGAGAGGGCATTCCCCTCCCTCACCCTTGTGTTTTAAGGCTTGTTGTGGAACATGCTCAGGAGTGGGTGTTTTCCATGAACCTCCAGGTCCTTCACCCCTGAGGCAGAGCCAGAGCTGGGCAAATCATTGTGCACACCTTGGCTCTAGCACTTACGAGCTAAGAGGTCACTGAGCCTCAGTGTTGCCATTTGCAAAATGGGGCTAATCATACCTATTCATGGGGTAATAGAACAACTGTGAGCACTGAATGGGAAAATGTATGTGGGGGGGGGGAATTAGCATATCTCATGCAAGTAGCTTCATTTGTTGACCACTTTCTGTGATAATCTGATTAATCTTTAGAGCAGTGCTGATATGATACATGTTCAGTAAATGTTTAAATTGAAGGGAAAAATACACCCTTGGAATGCTAGATACAATATGAAAATGACACGTAGAGGAAGTG
>NW_006776475.1:450663-455020 GCF_000442215.2 Lipotes vexillifer | reverse complement strand
TTTCCCAACACTTCTGAACATACTCTGCTAGAAAAAGTACACAGGTTATTTTTGTTATTTTTTTCTGTCAGTGGTAACTTTTTTTTTGTCACAGTTTCTGACAAAAAATTGTGAAACTGGACATTTGTTTTTGGTGCAGGTCTATCTTGACCTGCTGGCACCAGTTAGGAACTGGTATTTGGGGTTCGTATTTACATGGGGTTGTGTCCTCTTCCAAAAGGAAATTTGTGGACCTTTTTCCCTTTATGGTTAAAGTAAGCTGCTATTTGCCATTTCCACCTTAAAACTTTAAAACAAAATGCTCCCAGTCGTTTGAGTCAGCATCATGATACACTTTGAGTGACACAGCCCCACTCCAGGAGTTAGAGTGTGTATGTTAGGATTCTTTTGGTTGTACATGACAGAAAACCAAATCTGAGAAGTCAAGAAGAACTGGATAAATCAAACCTACACTCCCCAGGCTCCCTTGCAGCTATGTGTGGCCATAAATTTAATGGGACATCATAAATAGTGTCATGTGGCAGCTTCTGGGAACTTTCCTTAGGAGAAACCTGCCCTGTGTCCCTTTTCTTCCTTGTCCTGTCCTCTAACTGCTTGGAATGCATGGGTGACCACTGAGCCATGACAACAAGTGTTTCTTGTGCAGAACCACTGTGTAAGATTTTGCTATTATTTTTATTGTTGTTATTACTCCACCCTAATCCTAATGACGTAATCTTTTGTGCTTTCAGAATCATTTGCCTGGAATTTAGCTTGATCATCTCATCTTTGTTACCTACCAGGGCAGCCTAATAAGTGTTGGCAACGGTCATAGAAATGCTAACATCTCCTGTCATGCATCTAGCACTGGCTGAGTAGCTGTGTGTCAGGCACAGTGCTTGGAGATGGGGAACCAGCAGTGAGTAAGACATGGTCTCATGGTTTATAAGGTTGATGATGCTTATGCTGATAAGAGTGGGAGAAGTAACAGTGTTATACTGTTGATAGGAGTGTGAGTTTGTACCATTTTTTTGGGAGAGCATTTTGGCACGGTCAACATTAAATATACACATGCCTACTTTAAAACTGCAGTAACTGGGACTTCACTGGTGGTGCAGTAGATAAGACTCCACCCTCCCAGTGCAGGGACCTGGGTTTGATCCCTGGTCAGGGAACTAGATCCCACATGTATGCCACAACTAAGAGTTCCCATGCCGCAACTAAGAGTTCCCATTCCACAACTAAGGAGCCCACGTGCCACAAATAAGGAGCCAGTGAGTCACACCTAAGGATCCTGCCCACCACAACTGAGACCTGGTGCAAATAACTAAATAAATAAATATTTAAAAAGAAAAAAAAAAATCTATAGTAATCAAGACAGTATGGTATTACTTTAAGCAGAGACAAAAATAAAGAACAGAATAGAGTCCAGAAATAGAACCACATACATTTATCACTTTGGCATAAAAGAGATCACACACACATGTATCTTTGTTACATCTGTATTGACAAAATAATTTTTGACAAGCATGCTAAAGCAATCCAGCAGGAAAGGAAAGTCTCTTCAACAAATGGTGCTACAACACCTGGGTGTTCATATGGGGAAACAAATGAACTTCAACTCCTACCTCATACATATACAAAATTTGGGGTGGATCATAGACTTAAATTTAAGAGCTAAAATGATAAATCTTCTAGAGGAAAAACATAAGAGAAAAATCTTTGTGACTTATGATGTAATTATTTCTTAGTACAAAAAGACACAAATCTTAAAACAAAAAAAATTTGATAAATTGAACCACATCAAAATTAAGAACTTCTGCCTTCTAAAAGGACATGATTAGCAAATTAAAAGATGAGCCACATGCTGGGAGAAAACATTTTCAGAACATAAATCTCATAAAAGTCTTGTAACAAGAGTATATAAAGAACTTCAAAAGTCAGTAAGACAACCCAATTAAAAAACAGAGGTGGGATAAATTGGGAGATTGAGATTGACATATATACACTATTATGTATAAAACAGATAACTAATGAGAACCTATTGTATAGCACAGGGAACTCTACTTGGTGCTCTGTGGCGACATAAACAGGAAGGAAATTCAAAAATGAGGGGATATATGTATACATGTGGCTGATTCACTTTGCTGTGCAGCAGAAACTGACCAGCAGTGTAAAGCAGCTAAACGCCAATAAAAAAAAATTGTTTTTAAATGGGAAAGACTTGAACAGACACTTCACAAAAGAAGATATACAAATGGCCAATGAGCACATGGGAAGATGCCCAACATCATCAGTGACTGAAAGGAATGCGAATTAAAAGCACTGAGATGTCACTAGAGTGACTAAACTGAAGAAGACTGACAATACCAAATGCTGAAGGCGTGTGGAAAAACCAAAATCTCGGGGGTGATGCAATCACTTTGGAAGACTGGTGGCTTCTTACGAAGTCAAACATACATCTACTTAGTGACCCAGTAATTTCACTTCTAGCCAGGTGTTTCCCTAAGAAAAATAAATGTCCACACATGTCCACAGAGGCCTTGTCTGAGAAGGCTCTGTTTGGGAACCCCTCCCTGCACTGTGGCCTGGAATCTCTCACGAGGCAGAAAGCTGGGGCCATCCTAGGGCTCCCTTCATTTGGTCCCCATCTCTCAGGGAATACTGTCTTGTGTTGCCTGTTGTCCATTGTCTGAAAAAATTGTTTCCTGTGTTTTTTCCACTCAGTTTTTAGTTTTTTAAGGTGGTTGGGTAAATCCAGTGCCCATTACTCCATCATAGCCTGGAGCAAAATTTTCCTGTCCCATGTCTTCATAAGGCTGTGTGCTACACTGTTATATTCATCTGTCAAAAACTGTAGAACTGTCCACTTAGGATTTGTGTATTTCACTGTAAGTAAATTATAACTCAACAGACTTTATTGGGGTTGGGAAGGGAATACATGTGTCCCTTGATCCAGAAATTTCACCTCTAGGAATTGATCCTAGAACGTTTTCCCACTTGTGAAAGATGTGTTTGTATATATATATATATATGAATGAATGAAATAAAATTTATATTTTAAGGCAGGACAAGAAAAAATTAAAGATAAAATTCTCTCTCTGTGTTTGTTTGGGCCGCCTTCCCCCCTCCCTAATGTGCAGTGTGCATCTACATTACATTAACCAGAGCTCCTCAAAGATGCGAGTGCCTGCTCAACTGTAAAGATCTCTTTTTTTTTCTTTCTTCGGACGCTAGCAGTGTAAATTTTTAGAAGAATAATGTTCTTTCCCAGCTCTGTAGGGGTCATGATGACTTGCTTCTCATTTTGTAGGTGCTTACCTGGACTATGTAACCTTGGTGAACTTTATGTAAAGTATCAGTATGTCATTTTCATGTACGATCTTTTGTCTCAAAAATGTATATGACTGTGCCTTCAACTTCTAATAGGCATTCTCAGAGCTTTCTGAGAATCTGCTTCCCGAGTTATAATCCTCAGTTTGGCTTGAATAAAATGCCCTTTGTTTCTTCTTAACTTGACAGTTAATTGAATTTACGTTGACAGTATTCAAGGATGTTCTTGGCAGCATTGTTGGCCATAGTAAAAGAGGGGGAAAACCTACATATCCACTAATGAGGGGTTGGTGTATCCCTCCAAACGAATACCATGCAACTGTTAATCCAGATTAGTACATCTATATCTACTGACATGGAAAGTCATCTAAGATCCGCTATTAAATTGAAGTTGCAATTGCAATTGTCATACGTAGTACAGTGGTGGACATCTCAGTATTGTCTGATCAGACTCACCCTCTCCTGGGAATATTCTCCCCCCACGTCAGGGGCTGCCTCACTCTAAGGTGAGTCTGTACCCCCTGGACTGCGGATGGATCAGAAAGTCCATTCCCAGGATTGTCTAACTTGAAATATAGTCTAATTTTCAAAAGGCTAAGTTATTTTTAAAAAATGAAACTCAAGTCCCAGAGAAAAACATGGATCTTGTCTCATGGAGGAAAGCGGTCTTCAATGAAACAACAGAACTGACATTCAGAGAAGATCAGAGATGAGAGTCCACGGCCCAAAGACCTTCATGGGTTTTGCCTTGAATTTCTTCAGTTGTTTTCAAAGTTCCCAGCCACATCCTCGCCGTTCCTGTGGCTTGGTTATCTGATTTATTGGATCCTAAGTGCCAATAAATTCTCCTTTTGGCCATGTTAGCCAGAGTTAAGTTCCTGTTGCTGCAGACAAAGCGTGTGTTAGTATATGCATAAGGAAAATTGAGGGGAAAAAAAGTTTTATATATATATATATATATATATATATGTATATAATATATCTGTTCTATAGATGCTCAAACTGCTCAGCTTGATTTTTTTTTTTTTTTTTTTTTTTTTTTTTT
>NW_006776475.1:435331-450572 GCF_000442215.2 Lipotes vexillifer | reverse complement strand
CCGGGGCACGAACCCGTATCCCCTGCATCGGCAGGCGGACTCTCAACCACTGCGCCACCAGGGAGGCCCTCAGCTTGATTTTTAATAAAGGGAACTGGGAGGAGGAAATGGTGTGACTACAGCTATCCACAGCTGTTGCTGGGTTTATCAGAGCAGTAAGTGAGGCTGGGGCTAGTTTCGTTTAAAGGTAGAAATGTGGGTTTTGAGTGGGGAGTGGGGGTCTCCTGGGTAACCTTGAGATAACTCTGTTCCTGACCAGTATTTGATTATGGAAATCAGTCTCTCTCACTTGCTCTGTCTCTGTCTCTTTCAGTCTCTGTGTCTCTGTCTGTCTCTTAAAGACAAAGGATTTTCCCTCATAACGTTGTTCTGCCCTAAAATACTTAAGCTGACAAATCCTTAAGAAGAATTCTTAAGAATCATTAAGCTGCTAAAAAGTTGCAAGCCCTTACTTGTCTTTAGAGCTTTGCTGGATTCATCAGATTTAGTATTTAATCGCTTAATGTAATCTGTGTTCCTGGGGAAAAAAATGTGTAAATCAAAGGATTTTTTTTTTTTTTTTTGCGGTACGCGGGCTTCTCACTATTGTGGCCTCTCCCGTTGGGGAGCACAGGCGCTGGACGCGCAGGCTCAGCGGCCATGGCTCATGGGCCCAGCCGCTCCGCGGCATGTGGGATCTTCCCGGACTGGGGCACAAACCCGTGTCCTCTGCATCGGCAGGCGGACTCTCAACCACTGCGCCACCAGTGAAGCCCCAATCAAAGGATTTTAAATTTCTTTTTGAATTTTATTTTATTTTATTTTTTATACAGCAAGTTCTTTTTAGTTATCTATTTTATACATATTAGAGTTATATATGTCAATTCCAATCTCCCAATTCATCCCACCACCGCCACTGCCCACCCCTCCCCGCTTTCCCTCCCTTGGTGTTCATACATTTGTTCTCTACATCTGTGTCTCAACTTCTGCCCTGCAAACCAGTTCATCTGTACCATTTTTCTAGGTTCCACATACGTGCGTTAATATATGATATTTGTTTTTCTCTTTCTGATTTACTTCACTCTGTATGAAAGTCCCTAGATCCATCCACGTCTCAACAAATGACCCAATTTCATTCCTTTTTATGGCTGAGTAATATTCCATTGTATATATGTACCACAACTTCTTTATCCGTTCATCTGTCGATGGGCATTTAGATTGTTTCCATGACCTGGCTATTGTAAATAGTGCTGCAATGAACATTGGGGTGCATCCATCT
The DNA here is from genome assembly GCF_000442215.2 of Lipotes vexillifer. Taxonomy (NCBI): domain Eukaryota; kingdom Metazoa; phylum Chordata; class Mammalia; order Artiodactyla; family Lipotidae; genus Lipotes; species Lipotes vexillifer. The sequence goes on along the minus strand of NW_006776475.1, from coordinate 449,314 downwards.
TTTTGAATTATGGTTTTCTCTGGGTATATGCCCAGTAGTGGGATTGCTGGATCATATGGTAATTCTATTTTTGGTTTTTTAAGGAACCTCCATACTGTTCTCCATAGTGGCTGGATCAATTTACATTCCCACCCACAGTGCAAGAGGGTTCCCTTTTCTCCACACCCTCTCCAGCATTTGTTGTTTGTAGATTTCCTGGTGATGCCCATTCTAACTGGTGTGAGGTTGTTTTTGTAGGTCCTTTTCTTCTCTTGTGTTTCCCACTTAGAGAAGTTCCTTTAGCATTTGTTGTAGAGCTCGTTTGGTGATGCTGAATTCTCTTAGATTTGCTTGTCTGTAAAGCTTTTGATTTCTCTGTTGAATCTGAATGAGATCCTTACTTGGTATAGTAATCTTGGTTGCAGGTTCTTCCATTTCATCACTTTAAATATACTGTGCCACTCCCTTCTGACTTGATTTCTACTGAGAAATCAGCTGTTAACCTTATGGGAGTTCCCTTGTATGTTATTTGTCATTTTTCCTTTGTTGCTTTTAATAATTTTTCTTTGCTTTTAATTTTTGTCAGTTTGATTACTATGTGTCTTGGCATGTTTCTCCTTGGGTTTATCCTGCCTGGGACTCTGCGCTTCCTGGACTTGGGTGGCTCTTTCCTTTCCCATGTTAGGGAAGTTTTCGACTATAATCTCTTCAAATATTTTCTCGGGTCCTTTCTCCCTCTCTTCTCCTTCTGGGACCCCTATAATGTGAATGTTGGTGCATTTAATGTTGTCCTAGAGGTCTCTTAGGCTGTTTTCCTTTCTTTTCATTCTTTTTTCTTTATTCTGTTCCATGGCAGTGAATCCCACCATTCTGTCTTCCAGGTTATTCTTCTGTCTCAGTTATTCTGGTATTGATTCCTTCTACTGTATTTTTCATTTCAGTTATTGTATTGTTCATCTCTATTTGTTCTTTAATTCTTCTAGGTGTTTGTTCTTTAATTCTTCTAGGTCTTTGTTAAACATTTCTTACATCTTCTCGATCTTTGCCTCCATTCTTTTTCTGAGGTCTTGGATCATCTTCACTCTCACTATTGTGAATTCTTTTTCTGGAAGGTTGCCTATCTCTACTTCATTGATTGTTTTTCTAGGGTTTTATCTTGTTCCTTCATCTGGTTCATTCCTCTGCCATTTCATTTTGTCTGTCTTTCTGTGAATGTGGTTTTTATTCCACAGGCTGCAGGATTGTAGTTCTTCTTGCTTCTGCTCAAAGGATTTTTAATTGTTTAAACTGTGGCTTTTTAATAATAGTTGTTATGTTTATTTGTTAAAAAAATTAGCAAATACAGATAAGAAAAAATAAGAGAAAATCACTCATGGAAATGAAAATATAATCTGGGTAGTGCAGAAACTGAAGGGTTTATTATTAATATGTTATGTGTGATAATGGCATTGTAAACACATAAGAAATGTCCTTTTTAAAGATGCATGTTGAAGTATATAGGGATAACATTCAATGATGTCTGATATTTGCTTTAAAATACTTCAGGAGAGAGAGGTCTGTTTTTAAAAATAAGTGTGAAATGTTACTGTTCAACAAAGTAGTGTAAGTTTTAAGATTAAATGGATTTCTTTATTGGAAAAAAATAGGCGAAGCAAGTGTAGCCAAATATTGATGATAATTAATGAATAGGGGCAATAGATTATAGAGGTTCATTTTATTATTTGACTTTTGTGTATATTTTCATAGTAAAAAACATTTTTAAACACCTGTAACCTTCAAATGCAGAGAAAAATCATTATTTTCAACTTCACATACATCCTATCAGAACAGTTATGCAGGCATATATTTTAAAAACAGCAACATATTGAATGCATTTTCTAGTATATAATTGACATCATGTCATAAAACATCCTTTACAACATTGTTTTTTAACAACTACATACTATGCATCGAATGGATGTAACAAAGTTTAATGGGGGGATGTTCAGGTAATTTTCAATTCCTTACAATTATAATCTTTCAATTAACATTCTTGTGTTGCATCTTGTTGCACAGTCATAATTTTCCCAAGATAAAGGACTAGAAAGGGAATTTCCAGATGAAAAAATGTTTAAGCACCAGGGGGAGCTGGTCACCTATCTGATACCCAGAGGCTGTGTGTGTGTGTGTGTGTGTGTGTGTGTGTGTGTGTGTGTGCGTGTGTGTGTTTAAAAGCAAACCTTTGCCCTTGAACTTAGCAGCTGAGCCCATCTCTTGTGTCGTATTTCAGCTTTGTGAGATGAAAGTGCAAAACACCTGGGCACACAGCCTCTAAAGAATGCCTGATACTCAGGAACACTTAACAGAGTCCCCAGTCTTTGAAACACTCTTACCAAGACAGACAACAATTGATTAAATAGACATTATGGACATGTGTCAATGTAGAGATTCTGTGCAGTGGCAGGCAGGATGGGTTCTGGGTGGGTGGGTGGATGTGCACACCAGACTCTAGTCAGGTGTGAACATCCACTGGGCAGGTTTTAGCCTACAGGTGATTCTCTCTGCTACATTCTCATTTTGTAGGCTGTCTTGTAGTTATTTTGACCCTTTGACTGGCTTTGAGAGCCAGATCAGACTCTTTCACCAGGTTGCAGGGAAGGAAACCAAAATATTTAACAACTGACTTGCCTCAGAGGTTGTCAAGATACTAATTCAGGTGCTGTCCCACAGGCTCTATTCCCTGGTAGATACACATCTCTTTGTCAGAAAGGGTCCTCTAGGGATGACCTCCGAACATTCCAGCTGGTCAAAGATGACAAAGGACAGAGCACCACAGCCAGGAGTGGAGGTAACACACCAACTCCCGGCCTCTCCCTGCCCACTGCCCCACAAATGTGGACAATTGATGTTTCTCAAACACACAAAATGCTCTCACCTTCCAGTCCCGAACACTTCTATATGAAAATGCTGGCACTGCTACTGCCCAGGTCATGTCATGTAGGTGAGAATGGCCCCACCTCAGGCTACCGCAAAAAAAAAAAAAAAAAAAAAGTAGTCAATAGTCCTCTGTGAGTAAATACGAAGGACAAGGAAACTCTGGACAAACTCTCTGAAGCCAAAGCCGTTCTAAAAATGAGTCAGGGGGCTTCTAAAGGAGTGATGGCCAGTGGAGCACTGCTTCTTCATCCTTGGTCTTTGAACTTTCCCACCTCTGAAGGATCAGCTATGGCAAGAGCCTAGCCAGTAGTTGAATCTCTCTTTTTTGTTGTTGTTTTGATAGCAAGAAATGAAGTATTCAAAGTATAAATTCCTATAGTGGGGCCACTATTGTGGATGTCTCTAGACTCTTGGGATACACAGGGAATATCCAACACTGCCTGTCTTTCCTAGGATGATCATTCTGGGTACCTAGCTACTAACTGATGTCTAGGATCAAACAAGAGAGGAGTTAGAACCAAAGGAGCTTTAAATAAGACACTCCTGGATCAACGGGATGAAAGGAGAATGGGCTAGGGTATCACCATGTTGTCCTGTCATGCCACTGCCATCCATATTGATAGGTTTCTTTGGAGAGACTGGTCATCAAGAGCACTGAGAACAAAGGATCAGCTATGCCTTCAAGGAAATGGCTCAACCCTCCTGGTGAGCTCTGTAGAATCCACCTTTTAGATGCCTTAGCAAGGTCTGAACCTCAGAGACTTGAGTCCAGCTGAAACCAATTGCCCATACAGGAAGATCAAGAGTCACTGCCTTCATTCAATAAATATTTATTTAGGTTCTACTATGTGCCAGTGCCCTTTGCATTAGAAGCTTAACTTTGTAATCTGTGCATTGTGCACAGATGCACAGACATATTTATGAAGATATTATGCATATCATTGTTTGTAATAAGAAATAATTGGAAACGATCGCAATATCTATCAATAGAAGAATGAATAATGGTTCATTCAAACAATAGAACTTTGAGATCACTAAAAAGAAGACATAGATCTTTATGTATTAGTATGCAAATATGGCAAAGGAATAATAAGACCAAAGAAAAGTTATAAAGAAAGTTGTATCCCATTTTTACACACACAAGAAATTGATAAAAGTGGTTGCCTGTGGGAGGAGGACTAAAGATGGGAGATTTGGTTCTATATGCATTAAAAAAAATCTTGAAGAATAAAGACCAATCTATTTGTATTGATAGTCTCATGAGCATGGGATTTGATGGGGGCAGTGGATTACTCATATTTCCAAGTATATAGTTCTTTAATACTTGATTTTTTTTTTTTTTCGGTACGCGGGTCTCTCACTGCTGTGGCCTCTCCCGTTGCGGAGCACAGGCTCCGGACGCGCAGGCCCAGCGGCCACGGCTCACGGGCCCATCTGCTTTGCGGCATGCGGGATCCTCCCGGGCCGGGGCACGAACCCGTGTCCCCTGCATCGGCAGGCGGACTCTCAACCACTGCGCCACCAGGGAAGCCCAATGTTTGATTTTTTTTAATGGCTATGTACTGCATTCCTAACAGAAAAAATAATTTGTGGCTCACAAGAGGGGATTAGCTGTTCACAGATAGGCTATTAAAGTACACCAACTGATTGAAAGTTCTCAACCTATCCCTGCTAAAGAGATTTCTCAGGCCCTTTTCTTCCTAGAGCTGAGAAGTCAGGTTTTCTAGCATCTTTAGCTTGACTCATTTGGCCCACTTTGACTAGAGATTTAACTGAAATTTCAGAAATTAAAAACAAGAATCACACTAACAATATTCTCTAGAAGTCTGTGCCAGATTACGTGGGCTTCAGAATTTTATCAAATCCCTTGCAACTGGAGATGACTTAATCACAAGACTTTGGGAGTCTTTATTATTATTATTATTATTTTGGCTGAGCCACTCGGCTTGCGAGATGTTAGTTCCCTGACAAGGGATCCAACCAGGGCCCTGGCAATGAAAGCACCGAGTCCTAACCACTGGACTGCCAGGGAATTCCCGGGAGTCTTTATTATTAGATTACATGCATCCCTTTGTAATCAAACTCCAGCTATTTATATTAATATAAAATGTGTTTACTTAATGAAATACTATAAAAACTTCCAAGCTAGTAAGCCAGAAAAGAAAGACTAGGTTTATGGATCTAACTTACTAAGTGTGGCATAAGTAAATGGGTTAGCAAGGAAAAGCAAGAAAATGAGTGGGTGTAGCAGCCACTGTGGAAAACAGTATGAATTGTTCTCAAAAAAATAAAACTATAACTACCATACGTACGATCCAGCAATTCATTTTTCCAAACAAAACAAAAACACTAATTTGAAAAGAGGTATGCATGTCTGTGTTCATTGTAACATTATTTAAAATAGCTAAGATATGGAAGCAACCCAAGTACCCATCAATAGCTGAATGGATAAAAATTATATATATAGTGGAATATTAGCCACAAGAAAGAATGAAATCTTGCCATTTGCGACAACATGGGTGGACCTAGAGGGTATTATGCTAAGTGAAATAAGTCAGACAAAGACAAATAGTGTATGATTCCACTTACATGTGGAATCTAAAAAACAAAACAAATGAACAAACATAACTAAACAGATACAGAGTCATAGATATAGAGAACATACAGGTGGTTGCCAAGGGACGAGGGATGGGGGGATGAGAGAAATACATGAGGGAGATTAAGAGGTAATGAACTTTAAGTTACAAAATAAATGAGTACAGGTATGAAATGTACAGTGTGGGGAATACAATCAATAATATTATAATATCTTTGTATAATGACACATGACAACTAGATTTATCAAAGGATCATTTTGAAATGTATGGAAATATCAAATCACTATGTTGTGTACCAGGAACTAACATAAAGTTGTAGGTCAATTACAGCTCAAAAACTCATAGCCAAAGAGATCAGATTTGTGGTTACTAGAGGCAGATGTGTGTGTGGGGGGGATTGGATGAAGACAGTCAAAAGGCACACTTCCAGTTATAAGTACTAGGGATGTAATGTACAACATAATAAATGTCATTAACACTGCTATATATTATATAAAAGTTTAGACAGCAAATCCTGAGTTCCCATCACACACAAAAAGTATATTTTTCTATTTCTTTACTGTTGTTATCTATATGAGATGATGGATGTTCACTAAACTTATTGATAATCATTTCATGATTATGAAAGTCAAATCATTATGCTGTCACACCTTAAACTTATACAGGGCTGTATGTCAATTGTATTTCAATAAAACTGAAAGAAATATATTTCTTTATAATATAATCAGTACTTGGGGCAAAATACCCAAGACTTAATTGATGTAACTGTTGAACAGTAACTTCATGTAGGCTTCCCAAGTAAATTATTAATAACCAAGCAAGGTCCACAATGTCCTACGTACTCCCAGAGCCAGATGACTGCTGTATGTAAAAAGCCAGCTACTATACCTCAATGAACACTGAAGGTCATTTCCAGTGTTATACCCTTTGGTTAAAAATTTTATATAAGTAACAAAAGAAATAAATTGGACTTAATGAAAATTTTAAAAACTTTGTGCTTCAAAGGACACTATCAAGAAAGTGAAGACAACCCATGGAATGGGAAAAAATATTTTCAAATCAAATATCTGATAAGGTGGGACTTCCCTGGTGGTCCAGTTGTTAAGAATCCCCCTTCCAAAGCAGGAGACGTGGGTTCAATCCCTGGTCAGGGAACTAAGATCCCACCTGCTGAGGGGCAACTAAGCCTGAGCACCGCAACTGAGCCCATGTGCCGCAACTCAGACCCGACACAGCCAAAAATAAACAAATAAATAAATCTGATGAGGGATAAACTGTGGTATAGCCATACAATGGAATCTTTTTCAGCAATAATATGAGCTATCAAGCCACAAAAAGACAAGAATGCATCTTTTTTTTTTAAGATTTTTTTTTATTTGGACCATTTTTTTTTAACGTCTTTATTGAATTTTTGTTACAATATTGCTTCTGTTTTATGTTTTGGCTTTTTGGCCATGAGGCATGTGGAATCCTAGCTCCCCAACCAGGGATTGAACCCACACTCCCTGCATTGGAAGGTGAAGTCTTAACCACTGGACCACCAGGGAAGTCCCCAAGACATGAACACATCTTAAGTGCATATTGCTAAGTGAAAGACTGAAAAGGTTACATACTATATTACTCTATATGAAATTTTAGAAAAGGCAAAACAGTAAGTGCTTGCCACAGAATCAGAAGGGGGAGAGGAGTTGAATAGGTGAAGTTCAGGGGATTTTTTTATTGTGTATGACATACTAGTAAATACATGACACTATGCATTTGTCAAGACATTTTGAACTTCACAACACAAAGAGTGACCCTCAATGTATGCAGATTTTATTTATTTTTGGCCACTCTGCACAGCTTGTGGGATTTTACTACCCCAACCAGGGACTGAACCTGCGCCCTCAGCGGTGAAAGCGTGGAGTCCTAACCACTGGACCACCAGGGAATTCCCTGTACGCAGATTTCAAAAAATCATTTAGGAGGTGTTGGTGGGGTGGTTCCTAGGATGGAATGTAGAATACAATCACACAATTTAACTTTATTACAAACGTATGAAACAATCTCATGGAAGGGGGTGGGGGGAAAGGCTCCTTTCCTAAGCAACTTTGGAAATGGAGTCTGAAATTAAAGATAAAAGAAACTATGCTTAGCACTGTACTCTAGTTGATTAGTTTTTTTTTTTTTCCCATGTGGGTATGGGTTAACAATTCTGATACTACCATACGTGTATACTGGAATTGAACAACTAAGCAGAAAGTTGGCAGATGGTGGGAGCAAGGTAAAGTACACACTGATTCACTCATGCAAGTAAGACTATCAGAAATAACTTTTACACATATGCCTTGACAGAGTTTATAATATGCAGCCGTTTCACTGAAATATCAGTAACACTGTGATACTGTGATAGAATAAGAAAAATAATTTGGTTTTCATCCCTGGTTCCTGGCAGAGAGCTCCCCAAACCCATGAACTTCCTGATAGGGGCTAGTGGTGTGTCTTTAAATTTATAACAAGCCACTTTCGGCTATTCCTGAGTTTATATTAATGAGGGGGACTGCTTATCAGAGTGAACAAACCATATGGTTAAGAAGGTTGGAACTTTCGGTCCCACCCCTAGACCACTTTCCTGACACTGAGTTCAATCATCAATGGTGAATAATTACGCCCTATTCCATTTGGCTGTTCCTGAGTTGTGGTAATCTAGTAAGAAGTATTCCTGAGTTCTATGAGCCATTCTAGCAAATTACTGAAACCGAGGAGGGGGTTGTGGGTACCCTGCATTTATAACCAGTTGGTTGAAAGTACAGGTGACAATCTGGGACTTGTGATTGGTATCTGAAGACCAGGCAGTCTTATGGGACTGAGCCCTTAACCTGTGGGGTCTAACTCCAGGTAGTATCAAAAGTGTTATGAGCAAACAGGTTTTTCTTTTAAACATTATACTGATACATTCCTGCAACTAGTACTATCAGAATCAACTTTTGCATATGTTAATACTAATATTACATTGTTCATTCTACAAAATACCTGACTACTATTGCTCAAAATTGTCTAGGTCACCAACCAAAAACAAAATCAGAACTGTTACAGCCAAGAGGAACCTATGCAGATATGACTAAGTGTAATATGGTGTCCTAGAACAGAAAAAGGTTATAAAGTTAAGAAAATCTATTGAATAAAGTATGGGAAAAGGATCTGAAATAGACATTTCTCCAAAAACACACAGATGGCCAGCTCATGAAAAGATGCTTAACATCATTAGTTGTAGGAAATGCAAATCAAAACCACTTCATACCCACTAGGATAGCTATACTAAAAGACAGGAAGTGTTGGCAGTTACATGGGAAAATTGAAACCCTCATACATTGTTGTATTGTAAAATGGTGCAGCCTTTTTGGAAGTTTGGCAGTTCTTCAAAAGATTAAACAGTTACCACGTGACCCAGCAATTCCACTCCTCAGTTTATCCAAAAGAATTTTAAACATGTCCACACACAAATTTGTACATGAATGTTCACAGCAGTATTCCAAATGGAAAAAAAACTCAAATGTCCACCAACTGATGGATGAGTAAACAAACATATGGTATTTCTATACAATGGAGTATTATTTTGCCATAAAAATGAAATACCAATACATGCTATGACAGGGATGAACCTTGAAAACATACTAAATGAACACGTCACAAACAGCTACATATTGTTATGATTCCATTTTATAGAAAATATCTGAAATAGGCAAATACTTAGAAACTAGAGATTGCAAGTAAATACTAATGGATTTTTCTTTTCTGGCGTGATGAAAATATTCTGGAATCAGTGGTGATGGTTGCAAAACACTGTGAATACACTAAAAACCACTGAATTGCACACCTTTTTTTTTGGCTGCGCAGCTTGCAGAATCTTAGTTCCCAGATTACAGATAGAACCCAGGGCCCCAGCAGTGGAAGCAAAGTTCTAACCACTGGACTGCCAGGGAATTCCCAGAATCATCTGATTGTTTTAAAAGATGGTGAAAATACACTGTGTGTGTGTGTTTGTGTGCCCTACACACATTCCTTAAAAAGTAGATTTAATGATATATGAATTATATTTCCATAAAGCTGTTATAAAAGGTTCTTTGTACTGATGATATATGCTTATTCTCTAGATAGATGCTCTACAACGTAGAGCCAGTAGACTCAGTGAAATAACAGACCTTAACAAGGTTTTATTCCCCTTCCATATGGTTCTTTACTGTAGTCCAAAAACCTGGGTAGAACTGAAAGAAAGACTACACTGAACAGCTCTAATGTTTTATAAACCTTTATTGGAAAGGCTACAAACTTTGTATTGCCACTGCATTTCTTACTTAAAGTTGTTGTGGGGAAGTAACCTTGGATACAAAACTACTATGCTGTTGCATCTTGCCCAGGCTGGTTGTAAAATAGTTTTTGTACAATGGAGGTAGAGTGGATAGGGCAATAATTTAAACCTCAAGGCCTTGATTAATGCCAGGACACCTTTTTTTTTTTCATTCAGGTTCTAGTAGACCTAGAAATAAACTACAAGTACTACAATTAGGCTCAGGGATGGCATAATACATTGAAAATTTTTAGTTTTCGTCTTTCTCCCATTTGTCCTTTTACAAATGTAAAATCTATAAATGATGTCTCTTTTCCCTAAAATTAAAGTGTGTTCTAAAAATACCTACTCTGGGAATGAAAAGAAGGTAGTAGAAGATGAAAGAAGAGCCATACAACATCCTTTTCATAGTAGTTTTACCTGATTTTTCTCATACCAGCCTAAGAGTCTTACTTTTCTGTAAAACAATAGTAATCAATGCTTCCCCCCCATCTCAAATATTCAACTTAATGGACACAAGAGAATCTTTAACTTAACATTTAATGAAAACAGAGCATTTTAACAGGTTCTATGCAAACATGGTTCTAATATTGATTTACTGTTACCTTATTTTTTTAAAAAGGGGGTGAGGTGAGGAAATACAGGCCAGGTCAACCTGGCCCCAGTGCTCAGGATCATAACTTAGGAGTTACATAACTCAGATGTCCTTGACTCTACAAAGCATTAATTGAAGCCAATAAAGCCTGTTTCTACCAACATATCAAACTTTCTTTTGTCTTTTGAAACTATAAAATGGGCATGTGCCTGAGGCATAAGCTTCAGGCCAATGGGTTTTTAAGGGCTGTTTAAGAACCAGAACTAAGGGTACATTCTCCAGTTTAAGGATAGATTTTACAGTTCAAAATACTTCTTCCTTCTAAAAATGTGAGACAAAGAGTAATTTACACCAACTGCTTTTTATTATTGAGTTTCAGAAACCTTTCACAAGATGGTAAAAAAAAAAAAAAGAAAAAAGAAAAGGAAAAAAAAAGGGCGGGGGGAGAAACCCCAAACTTTACAACCACAGCTCAGCTAATGTTATTTTTTCCATTGTTCCCAGTCAGCTCCAAACCCATTGTGTGCAAAGCCCATTTTTCCATGCATCTAAATGATAGATACAGGCTATGAAATTCTTTATTCTATTTGTAGCAGCTTATGCAGGTGCAGCCAAACACAAAGCTTCAGGACAAATTGTACACAAACTTTACAATGTGGGATTTGAATTTAAAATATGAAACATAAAATCTACACAAAACTGATAAAAATCAAGCACAGATACCAGGACTGAAACTTATAACCCATGTGTGAAAGGGAGTCTTGTTTCCTTTCAAGTGCTTTATTCTGCTACAGAACAGTCAAAATGAAGATGTAAAGCTTTGTGGTTAGTTTAAATTATACACTCTGTAGATACTATACCAATTTTAAAAGTTACACATAGACCAACAGATGTCCATCAGTTCATCTAGGTTGACCAGCTGCATCGCTGAAAACAAACCAGGCAAGTGTGGAAAGAAAATCCACCTGTGCAATTTGTTTGCAGAGTTTACTGATGGGCACATTGCACTCCTGGTCCATGATGGCTACTGCTTTCTTCATCAGAGCTATCATTATAGGCTTCACGCCTCTGACCACCTCCTGAGCCCCGAGTGCTATCAAACTCTTGAAGCTCTACCTCCTCTGTGTCTCCAATAATGTTCGGAACTTCTGGTCTAGATGGCAGAAGATCTTCTAATTCCTTCATTAAAATAAACAAAAATAAGGTTAGCTGGAAGATTATCTTCATCCACTATCAAGTTCCCTTTTGATACAATCCAAGGTGTATGTTTGACAGTTAGTCTTTGCACTTTAAGCCAGAGATCACAAATGGATGACCCACAGACCAAATCTGCAGACATCTTTTGTGCAACCCATCTATTGCTTAGAAAACAAAAAACAGAATTAGTTGCTAACATTTAAACACTGGAAAATTTCACACTAGACATGCCTTCCTGCATGAACAACCAGTAGACACTAAGCTGGGGGGTTGCCCTCTTCAGGGGAGAGATCTGTTCTCCAGGGAGCCCCAATCCTCCCACCACCACCTCACACGCAGTCTGCTTTACTCCTTCACTATTCCCTACTTGGCCCCATAAACTTTTACATCAGGTATCCTCACTTTAAAAACAACCAGGACAGCCCATCAATCACTCAAATTAATAAACTGTGTAATCTAATCTTAGCACCCAAAACAAAGGGAAGGTGACACAGAAACACAACTATTATTAAACTTTTTAACTCATCTGTTGCCTAAATTTAGAGAACACTTACAGAAAGCTTGTCTGGGTTGATCCAGTTATTTTCAGGAAACTGCACATCAAATTTTATGTAAAGATCACCTTTTTCAAAGGGATTACGATACTGTGGCATTCCTTCACCTCGAACTACACGGACACATCCTATTATTTGAGTAAATAAAGGGGAAAATATTAAGAATTTTACCCAAGAAGGTGCACAACAATATTTTTTTGAGTCACCTACTGTAGAAAGAATCTTGGATCAGGCAAAAATCAAGATTTACCTGGCTCAATTACTTTGCCAGGGGGGTATTTCACCACAATCTGACGTCCATCAAGGTGCTTAAATGTGAACTGAAATCCACATAGAGCTTCAACAAGTCCTATCTTATATGTCATGTGCAAATCATTTCCATCTCTCTGGAACACCTACAAATAAAGCACACCAGAAACATCTTTTTAAAAAATTATGGAGGCATACTCTGTTGTTCTGTGCTCCTTGAATCAATTTCAAAACCTTAGTTCTACCATTTACTGCAAAAGCCAAACTGCCACCATCCCTAGGTTTCCTAAATTTATATAAGGAAACCTAGCTATTCTCAAGTAATATGCTAAACACTTCTATCACGAAAGAATTGGAATTGGGAAAACAATGACTCATAAGGTACAACTGAAACTTCAAAAACAGAACCAGGTATATTTTACAATTATGGACCATTTCGAAACACTGCCTGTGAGTGAAAAGGTGTACAAGGCCCAGTGGGATTCTGGAGAACAGGTTCACTTGGAGTTTCCTCCAGATGTGATTCTAACAGGGAAAGGTGAAGGCCCAAGTTCAACTAAAAAAGCTCAACCAGTAATGCTCAGCCAGTAAAGGGGCTCAAACCCCATGCTTCACACAAGTACAAACAAATTTTACCTCACCTAAAATTCAAAACTTGCTTAGGTGAATGTAAAACAAATGCTAAAGTTGGCTTATTATTACACCATAAGCCTATGGACTAGGTAACGCAAAGGTTGTTCAATAAACATTAAAAAATGAGCGTTCAATGTGTAGGGAAAAATACATCCAATTTCACACATGCCCAACTTATAACGTTTGCTTATTAGAATTCACAAATATCTATAGTTAACTTTTGAAATTTAAGCTGAAATAAAATTAACTGCAGTGAAAGGTCACCTAGTTTTTTTTTCAATACAATAGTTATCTCTTCTAAAGAATAATCCTGGCTGGTTCAGTCAGAGAAGAGAGGAAATCTGAAAGATATCCTCTTTTCCTAAATTATCCTCCTAAATTTACGTAAGAAGAAAAGCATTATCTTGACCATTATCTTGACCAGTGGTCCTGGACCAGCAGCCTCAGCAGCACCAGTAAACTGGTTAGGAATGCACATTCTTGGGCCTCATCCCATAACCACTGCATTAGAATCTATGAAGGTGAGGACCTGCAACCTGTAGTTTTAATAAACCCTCCAGGGGATTCTAATGTATGCTGAAGTTTGAGAACCACTGAATGTATACTTCCTATGAGAGTTTACTCAGGTGTTTCTCAATGGGTGGGAAAATTAACTTCAATCCGGTTTCTTTCATGCAGCACTTTTCAATGCTTTTTGCAAGTTCATAAAATGAAAGTGTTTCTGAACATATCATTACATTACTGTTCCAAATACTATCATTAACCAAATATCCTTTGGTAAAAGCTACATGAGAAGTAGGGAGTGGACTTCCCTGGTGGTCCAATGGTTAATACTCCGCATTCCCAATGCAGGGGACACGGGTTCCATCCCTGGTTGGGAAAGTTCCACATGCTGCACAGTGCGACCAAATAAATAAAAAAAAAAAAAAAAAAAAA
>NW_006776475.1:408465-434918 GCF_000442215.2 Lipotes vexillifer | reverse complement strand
CAGCAGGAAGGGTGGTTTTATTAGACAACTTGATGCTAAAATTCAAACAGAGAATAAACAGGCAAGAATGGCCAGGAAATTTTTGAAAAACCAGACTAATGAGGAGAAATTACCAAGAACCAGACAGTAAAACACATAAAAGCTGTAATAATTTCTGAAAAATAAAAATATAGAGTATAGAAGAGAGACTAACATCACCAGATCTTACCCACCACTGTGGTTCTTTGCTGTACAAATGCACTATGATAGCAAGATTACCAAAATACACACACACCAGTACTGAAAGATGCATACACAGCACTCTCAAAATTGAATTGTTTTTTGATCAGAAGATTTACACTCTGTTTCAGCTACAGTACCCACCCTGATCTCATGGCCTCACAATTCCTTCAGCACAAGTGTTGAGTTTTTTTAAAAGAAGAAAGCCCCAAACAAAATACAAGTATGTTCATGAACTAGTCAAACTAATCAATTTTTCTTAAGAAGGTTAAGAATATTCTCAGCGGTATAAACGAAACAAGATACCTAAATCTCATTTGGGGCTCAAATTTACTTTACTGGTCACAATAAAACCAAGAAGGAACAATCTTTGACCTCTTACTAGATGAACTTCCATTCTAACCTTTATCATCTTCTATTTTCTACTTTAGACAACCAGTAACTTCTGTTGTCTGTTGGAAATTCCAAGCAATTCCACTGCTGCCAATAATTTTGGAGGTGATTTACTTCCAAATGCCTCCTCCTCACAGCCCCAAGAAAGAAGAGCAGCTTATTCATTATCTCATTTGATTCTACACTATCTTCTGAGGGATAACTTTTTTTTTTTTAGTATGCAAAGCCAAGCCCAGGGAAGCTAAAGCTAATAAATGGGAGCCAGAACTTAAGTCCCTTGTCTCCAAGGTCAGTGATTTCTATTTTTTAAAATCCCAATTTCTTACAGAATATTTTATTCCATAACACTCTAAGGCAGAACTCTAGAAATTACTCCTTAAAAAAAAACAACAACAAAAACAATCTAGGGACCCTTGCCACTGGTAGGTTTGGCAATATTCACAAAAGGCCAAGATATATTGCAATTTACAGTTTTGCTGAGGCAATAAATTCGACTAGTATACCTTGAGAAATGCCTGTCTAGGAGAGCAAGCCACAATCTAATGAGGGAATGAATCAAATCAAATTCCCAGAATCTGCATCTCAATATGGCTTTAATCTCTATTGGATTCTTGAAGTGATTTTTAAAATTTACTTCATTTGTAGAAATCACCATCAAATGGGAGAAAATTTTAGTGTGAACTAAAAAAGGTGGCTGACTTGTAATCTAAATACTTCCAAAGGAACTCAAAATGGCAATGCGATCAAGTACAAAGCCAGAATCCTGTCAAATGCTTCTATATCCAAGAATTTAGGGGACTTCCCTGGTGGCCCAGTGGTTAAGACTTCATCTTCCAATGCAGGGGTTGCGGGTTCAATCCCTGGTCGGGGAGCTAAGATCCCACATGCCTCGTAGCCAAAGAAACCAAAACATAAAACAAGCAATATTTTAACAAATTCAATAGACTTTAAAAATGGTCCAAATCAAAAAACAAACAAAAAACTTAAAATATACTCCATCGCACATTTAAAAAATACAGATACAATGGTATAATCAAAATAACATATACCAGGCCACATCATCAACCCAGTACATTTTGCCATATACATTAACGGATACAATACAGAGTCAATGAGCAATTTAAAAATAGGGTGTTCCCTGGCAGTCCAGTGGTTAGGACTTGGCGCTTTCACTGCCGTGGGCCCAGGTTCAATCCCTCGCTGGGGAACTAAGATCCCACAAGCTGCACAGCACGGCCAAAAAAAAAAGAAATTTAAAAATAAAATGTTTTTAAAACTGCAGAACCTTTTCTTTCAAGAAAGCTCACATAGATACCCAATATGTAAAACAAGTCAACAGAGCAGTACTGAGGACTGAAGAAGCCCTCACCAACCATCCAAGGAGTTTCACAGTGAAAACTGGGCTGCCTAGTCCAATGCCCTTATTTTCATAAATTAGGAAACCGAGATACAGACACAACAGGATTACTTAAGGTTATACTGCCAGTCAATGGCAGAGCTGGGACCAAGACCAACTCTTTCTACAGTGCTTCTGACAGCACCTGTCTTGTTGGTCTACTAAAGAAGTCAGTTCTTATGAACTCAGCCTAAGGACTTAACATCTATGTTCAGTGTTGCTTCAGGAAACTCAAACTGATCTAACCTATATCTTGCATACAAGACCCATTTCTGGTCTTCTGAGGCAAAAATAAAACAAACAAAAAGGAAATTACCTCATGTTCTTTCTCTTGTAGCAAAAGAACAATGTCTCCTGGTTCCACTCCTGGGGCCTGGTCTGCTTCCCCAGTAAATGTAATTCTCTGTCCATGTTTCATGCCTTTGTCTACGTGGACTTCAAGAATCTTGACTTCTTTAATCACCTTCTTCCCTTCACATTTTTTACAGCGGTCCTTTTCATTAATTACCTCCCCTGGAAAAAGAGGTCATTCAAACTTCCAGCAAGAGTACTATACCGCACTCTTAAGTAAGATAGGTATTGATAATGCCTTTATTCACTAAATAAATTTCCTGAACGTCTTTAAACTGCTACCTGAACTGTTGATTGAAATATCATTCTTAATAACAAAAACTCACATCTTACTGCAGGTTACCTAAAGGACCCAGCTACCTAGTCTCCTCTATTGCAGAGTATAAAGTATCTCAAACAATATTTTCTTAACTCCTGACGCTACTTCCTAAGTTAAAACAAAACCTAATGATCAAGCAAACAAAATGGGTGGTCGGATGCTGGAACTTCTACAACTGCTTTTTCATTTTTTGGTCTTAGTTTCATTTAAATTTAACAATGGAGAGAGACAACCCAAATAAGGATTTAAATATCCTTTATAACTCTAACAGGTTTTTTCTTCTATGTATTCTTCTGAAATATTTGATCAGTGCTATAATAAAATAAAACCAAAGCTGTACATAGTATACTGTGAAAAAAAAAATACCATCAATTTCTGATGGCTGATTAGTGGCACACTTTAATGCTCAGATGACATGTATAAGTGACTTCAGGAACACTGCTTCTGCAAAGTATGTTCTGCAAAGCACCAGTTCCGTAAAATGGTAATGGCACATGGGAAAAGATTTCAGTCAATTCTGATTCCTTGAGAGTGGGAATTGTTAGCAACTTTAATAAGGTAAAATGCCCTGAGACGCTCCAGGAGGGGAATATGATATGCAGCTTCTCCAAATTATCTTGTCTCTTCCAGAAGCAATTTGGAAAAGGATGTTCTAGAACTGCCCAATGTGGTAGCCACTAGCCAATGTGGCTATTTAATTTAAAAATAATTAAAAGTTCAGGGCTTCCCTGGTGGCGCAGTGGTTGAGAGTCTGCCTGCCGATGCAGGGGACACGGGTTTATGCCCCAGTCCGGGAAGATCCCACATGCCGCGGAGCGGCTGGGCCCGTGAGCCATGGCCGCTGAGCCTGCGCGTCCGGAGCCTGTGCTCCGCAACGGGAGAGGCCACAACAGTGAGAGGCCCGCGTACCACAAAAAAAAAAAAAAAAAAAAAGGTTCAGATCCTCAGTCATACACAGGTGGCTAGTGGCTACTATACTAGACATTACATACACAGAACTTTCCCATCATCACAGAAAAATTCTTTTGGATAGCACTGCTCTAGAACAAGGGATGGCAAACTAAGGCTCACAGGCCAAAATGGGCATGCCCTTGTTTCTATAAGTAATGTTTATCTAGAAGATAGTCATGCCCACTTGTTTACATATTGTCTCTGGCTATAAAAGTGCTAAAAGGGCAGAAGTGAATAGCAGTTTCAGAAAACATTCGCCCACAAAGCGTAAAATATTTACTTCTGTAAAAAGAGCTTCAATTGCAATAATCTATTCTCAAAAGCTAACTAAAGCTTACAGTAAAATTCTCCACTTATCAGAATGAGAACTAAACAATTTGCTCTCTTGCTTTTACCAAATATAACTTTTTAAAATATAAAGGGACAAAAAACTTTGTCCCATCTTTTTGGAATGAAAAAAGACTAACATTTCACTCAACATAATATAAGTTTATAAGTTTACGGTTTATCTGTGTTCACTGGGCCTATGCATAAAGAAACATTATTTTTACATTTCTCTTTCAGAACCCTCTCTATCTTTAATAAGATGAATACAAACACACGTTGAAAGAGAAAAACTGTAAGCCTCTTCAACTTCTGCGTTCCCAATCCACCCAACACAAAAGCAGAGAAACAGTGGCATGCGTACCTTCTCCATTACAGTCAGAACACACAGACTGCATCTGTTGTACCATTCCTGGAGCCAGCTGTCTAATCATGATGCGTACACCTCGACCCCGACAAGCACTACACTTCTGAACAGCTCCAGACTTTCCACCTTGGCTAAAGCAAGCAAAAGTATAAATTAGAATTTTCCCCCTAGGCCATGACAAATAGGAATTGTGCTTTTCACCTTCATCTTCAACGCCCAATGACTGGTATTTAAAGACTTTCAGAGGTATCAGAAAGTGTTCTGGGTTGGGTAGTCAGTTTGAAGTCATGAACAATTTTTATCTGATATGGACTCAATGTGCCACTGAAAGAATGGATGAAACTCATTTCATAACCAGAAAACACACTTACCCACTGCATGCACTACAGAGTACATTCTTGCTAAGTTGTAGTTTGGTTGTCTTGCCATTATACAGATCTTCTAAAGATACTCTGGGGAGGAAAGAATTAGGTTCAAATTTTGCCAAGTTCTCTTAAATTCAAGATATAAACGATAGCTGATATAGCAAATTCCACTATAACCTTTTAAACAAAGAATTCAAGAACACGTTACATAAATCAACTGAGTGAGATTTTATTTTGTAGCTCAAATTGTTTATGGCTATAAACAATATATGTATTGCTGAAAGCCAGAACTTAAAAGATCAGGCCAATAATTTACTGTGCTGCATTTCCTGATAAAGCTGATAACTGCACAAACTCAAAACATCACACCTTCTTCTGGCCTCAAGGAAGACCTCCACCTAATCCAACCCCCTGAATGAGGTAAAATTATTATCCTCATGTTACAGGACAAAATTGAGGCACAGAGAAGTAACTTGCCCAAGATCACATAGGCAGTCTGCCTCCAGAGTCCAGGCTCTACTATAGGGCTCTGTCCCCTTCAAGGACAATTCAGAAACGCTACAACGTTACATCACAATTTACGGGAAGGAATTAGATTGCATATGTCTTAAAAAAAGAAAAAAAATTGGCCTTATCTAATGTGAAAGACTAGGTTTCCAAGAGAGAGCCTACAAGTTTTAGGTCTGAAAAATGCAGTGAATTATAAGCAAAACTTGAGCAACTTTTACAAAAATTTCAAAGGGGTCTATGACCCCAAAATGGCCAAGTTAAAAAGCCTATTAAAAATCCCAACTGATAAAACCCAACTCGTCTTTATTCACACAGCATATCTGAACTGCAGGACCATTCATTTCCAAATAAACATCAAAAAAAAAAATCTATATACATCAAAAGTCTCAAAAGTATTATTTACAATTTGCAAGCAATGCATTTAATTTGGTTTTACCCTTCTCATGGTGTTTTTAAATCTCCTTTAATGGTAAAGGTTTACTTTAAAATAGAGGAACAGGGCTTCCCTGGTGGCACGGTGGTTGGGAGTCCGCCTGCCGATGCAGGGGACACGGGTTCGTGCCCCGGTCGGGGAAGATCCCACATGCCGCGGAGCAGCTGGGCCCGTGAGCCATGGCCGCTGAGTCTGCGCGTCCGGAGCCTGTACTCCGCAGCGGGAGAGGCCACAGCAGAGAGGCCACAGCAGAGAGGCCCACGTACCGCAAAAAAAAAAAAAAAAAAAAAAATAGCGAGGAAAGAAAGAAGTTAAATGTGCTTTGCAAAGCACCTATACTATTTTGTGGCATTCAAACTTTCTCAAAATTGTTATCTTTTATACATTCTAGACAGTATAATAAAACATTTATGGTCAAAACACTATCAGCACTTCCAAACAACGGCATATCTAGACCTTAGACCAAAGCACTTGGTTCCATCAGGTTTTAACCTCCTCCTAAGAACCTTTAACCAACTATTTACATGATAGGTAGGTCTTCTTCCCCTTACATATTAAACTGCAATTAGTATGCAACACCGCTGTGTAAGAGGCCAGAAATATCTTCACTTCAAGAAACATGGCAAAAGAAGGAAAAATGTGGGTAATGGTCTAGTGAAGCTGGCACTCTCCACCAGTGGGGCTAAACTGGCACAATCCTCTACAAGGCAATTTAGTTATATTTATCAGCCTCAAAACACTGATGCCTGCCCAGGAATCTCTGCCAAGGAGAGACAAAGCTGTATATAAAGATACTCACAGCAGCACTATTTATGATAGGAAAAAACTAATAACATCCTATAGAAAAGGGAATGATTAAATAAATGATGGAATGGAATATTATAAAGCCACCCAAAATGAAATGTTGTAATAACAGGAAAATTTTAACAAATTACACTTTACTTTCTCTTACCTACTCAAATGTATAAACTAGATACTATGAAATATTTCAAATAAACACTTGAACTTCAGTTTCTGGCATTTGCTACTATAACCATTACTGGTCCATGAAAAGTTAATGGGACAAAAGATCTCACAAATTTTGCAAAGTAAAATAGTTATTTTCATATTGCGTTCACAGTCTAAGATCAAGGTCAGATACCATTCATATGCTGGCAGGTTAATGTCAGGCTTGAGGCCAGCAAGCTCAGTGGAAATCAATTTAGGACAATTCAGACTGAGGAACAAGTAATGAGTTACTATAACATGTTAACAAACTAGCCAGATGGTCACTCAATTTGTAAGTTTTTAAATAAAAAGTAACTCAGGACGTTTAAATACTTCAAAAAGAATCTTCATAATTGAAATTTTAAAAACAGGCAGCCTCACAGGCATATACCAAAACAATCTTCCTACTCTGTAAAAACACCAACCATCCTTTAAGATCTGTTAGCAAAATACCAACATTCAGGTTATTAAATTCAACTTAGTCACCCAATGAGGACAGCATGGTAAATGGAAGATTTTTTTTTTCTAATGGACAGTATTTTTTGATGCCTCTTCTCTCTTTTACTGAGTACTTCTACTTGAAAAAAAGTATTTAGCATTTTTTTAAAAAAAGAAAAAAGATATTCACTTGAGTGGATGCATCATGTCTTCTCCTCTTCTTCTGCCATTTCGACTTCTGCTCTGATTGCCCATGAAGCCGAATAATCCCCCACCAAAAATGTGAGAGAAAATATCATCCATGCCACCACCTCCGCCGCTACCTTCCCGAAGACCTTGTTCTCCATATCTGTCATATAGTTCGCGCTTCTCAGGATTTGATAGTACTTCATATGCAAAACTTATTTCTTTGAACTATAAAGAAAAAGTAAAACAATTGGATTTACAAATAAAAAGCTATAGGAATCTAGAATTCATTGAATTCTAAAGAAAAGTGACAAGTTACCTTTGGTTTGATTCTAGTCCTATTTACCACCTACCACTGCCCAGAATGATAGTATTCCCATTATAAAACCAAAATACTCTTAACATAAAACTTTGGCACTATGGGAATAAATGGTCTTTTCTTACAACATTCCCTTTTTTTCCCAAGAAGGGCGATTTAAGTTTAAAACAGAAATCTCAGGGGAAAAAAGTTTCAAATAACTTACTTTGTCACCAGCATTTGGATTCTTATCGGGATGGTATTCCTTGGCTAACTTTCTGTATGCCTTCAATAAAAGATTTTTTTAAAAAAAGGTTATATATAAAGACCAGTTTAAAGATTTGTGAGTATTAACGTAACATCCAATTTTCTGAGAAGCAATGTTCTAAAATCATAACCTCCCAAAATATCCTTTATTCATTGGCATTGTTGGGCATATTCCATCTTAATACTGTTTTCTCACTAATAACAAAGCAGACAGTAGTTATACTTGAAAACAAGTTATACTAAAGCCAGATACAAACAATGAAACAAAACCACAGAGAAAAACAAAATACTGAAAAATCCCCTATTTTCACTATTGTCAAATGTCTTTGATGGCCCATAAGCAGACCAAGACGACTCCAATAAACTCTAAAGAGAAATGACTGTTAAGCTCTACAGCCTGCAAAAACACTATTATTAAAATTAAGTTAAGCGAAGAGATATGGGAACATATGTATAACTGATTCACTTTGTTAAAAAGCAGAAAGTAACCCACCATTGTAAAGCAATTATACTCCAATAAAGATGTTAAAAAAAAATTAAGCTAAGGTAAGAATCCGGCTCACGATGGCTCCTCTAATTGTAGCATCAGGAAAAAGCCAAGACAAGCTTCTAGGTCATGGTTTATTTTCATACGGTGGATTGATTGGGGTCTTAACTGGAGTGACCTCGGTCTTATGAAGCTGCATACATTTGGGTGGCTCAGATATAAAGCACTTAAGCGTTCATTCACAGACACCTGAATTATGTAACACAGAATAGCATTTCCGGTAAGGTAACAGGAAGTGCTTTTACTCTCAATAGCACCCGTCCCAATGCCTAAGGGGCATTCTCATTTTTCTAAGCTTACAAATCCGGATACTCTAAGCCCCGTGAAGATGCTGTGGGGCTTAATCAAATGCCTCAAATGCTTTGAAATCCTGAGATAAAAGATTCGCAGCAATGCAAACAGCAATAATGAGGCCTTCTATTTATTTTTAGTCAGTGTACACTCAGGTGTTTGGCTGGGACCCACAGCTTTTTCCTGAAACGAGCACATAACATTTGGGTTACCTGCCCACATAACAATGCACCCAGACACAGACCCACGCCACCTCCGGGTCAATGGGCGAGGGAGGAAGAGGGGAAGAAGCTCCGCGGCCGCGGCTCCCAGGAAACATCCCTAAGTTCCCACAGGCACCCGGCGGGGGCGGCCTCGACCCTCCGCCAGGCCCCAGACCAGCGCCGACGCGGCTCGGGCGCCGACGTCCGCGGCGCGGTCAACTCCTCTCCCGGGGCCGGGTTGCGCTGGGCGTCTCGGTCCAACCTGTTTTTCCAGGGTGGTGACCTCGGTGCGGGGAGGGCCGGACAGGCAGCTGCCTCCCGGGAGCGCCCGGCCTCCGGCGCCCGCCGGGGGAGGGAGGAAGGAAGCGTTTTTGTCGTGTTTGCTCAGGGGTGGGTTTTATTTGCTGCATCTGTAGGCGGGCGGGCGGGGCCGGCGGCCCAAGGTCAGCCGAGGCTGGAGTGCGCGGCCCGCGGCGGGCCGGTCTCGCCGCCGGCCCCTAGCCTGGGCCCGCCGCCGCCGGCTAGCGGGCCGCCCCACAGCGCGGCCTGGCAGTCCCAGCCGCGCAGGCCTGCGCCCCTCACACCCTGCCCGGGCGGCCCGCTCCCCAATACCTTCTTCAGCTCGTTCTCGCTGGCGCCGGGCGGGACTCCCAGGATGTCGTACAGCTTCGTGTCGGCCACGTTCGCCATGGCGGCCGGCCTGGCAGCGCTCAGGGAGGAAGGCGGCGGAGCAGGCGGAGCGGAGCCGGGCCCACAGCAGCAGCGGCGGCGGCAGCGGCAGCGCAGGCCGAGCGAGACAGCGAGGGGGAAGCGGGGGCGGGGCCGACCTTTGAACCGACGCACGGCGCGCCGTGACGTTGCTTTGCGGAGCCCGCCTCGAGTGCTTGGCCGAGGTGGTGGCGGCGTTTCGGGCGGTGAGGCAGCGGGTGAGGTGGTCTACTGCCTTGAGGCTCTGGGCCGCTGGGCGAAGTCCAGCGTAGAAACCGGGATAACTAAGTCTGCACGCTACCCTCCGTGACACCAGCTCTCTCCAGAGGCGTTTAGGGGGGTGCTGAAAGGATGAAGAGGCCGAGGCGGCCCACAGCCGCCCCCTCGGTCCGCTTTTAGTCCGGCGGGAGAGAAAGGCGGTTCGGGCTCGCGAGGGTAGTCCTCAGAATCCGAGCTGCCGCCGGTGGACCCTCTGGATCTGGTTCCCTCGGGGTTTACGATGAAAAACAGCACGTGGGTGTGTGTGTGCTGTGTGTGTTTTATATTAGGACATTTTCAGACATTCACCAAAAGTAGTATAGTATACCGAACGGTTAGCTACATTTTGCCCACTTTGTTTCATCTATTCCCCCCATACTCCCTACTTCCAGTGTTTTAAGGGAAATCATTAAGTTTATAAATACTCTATATAAGTCTAACATGACTTTTTAAGGCATAATCACATCACCACATGAAATGAATTCCTTCACCTAATTCTTAGTCCGTGTTTAGATTTTCACAATTGTCTCATGTCCCTTCACAATTGGTTTGTGGCATCTAGATCCACAAGTTCCACCTGTTACCTCCGGATCATGTGTTTAGGTCTCTTGGTAGCTTTAAAATTAGGCAACACCAGAGGTCGAGATGGTATCAGGCAGCCTGGTTGGGCGCACAGTCATCTGGTGATTGTTGCCCATGATTTAGATTTGCTTCAGAAAATGTTTGCTATGCACCTGCCATGTGCTAAGAGGTATGGACGCCTGGACTGGTGGAGTGGAGTGTTAAGAATAAGCCATGGTGCCTACCTTCAACCCAGTAACGATTTATGGAGACAGAAAAAATAAGATGTTCTGATCCTTTGGAACCTGAACTGGTAACAAAGACTCCAGCATAGGCATCTCACTTAGGATAATCCCTTCTCCCTGGCTTTCCCCCAGACCTAGTTTGGAGGGCATTCAGTGCCATGCCAAAGAGTTGAAACTTATCCTGAAAACCCTGGGGAGTTAATTGATGTGAAGTCATGATGCTCCTTTCACCTAACTCTTCCAGTTTTCTCAAATCCTGTCCAAAATGCTGCTGTTTCAGTGACCTCTTCCTAGATTCCACAACCTGGTGAACATTGCTATCTCATTTGAGTTCCCACTATCCTTGGCTTGTGCCTTTTGTAAGATAGGTCTGATGTGGGACTTGAGTGGTATTTTGCTGTGAGTCTGAACTCCATTAATGGTCTGTAAGTTCCTTAGGGGAAGTTCACTCCTCTGTTTTTGAATGCAGATGGTCTAGTTTTGAATGCAGTAAAGGCCTCAATAATTTCAATTTCCCCACTTCCTTTTCACGTTTTGAGTGGTCGTAAGAGGCAGTATAAAGTTGTGATGGAGTTAGAGTGTGTGGGCTGGTAGCCTGACTCCGCCATTTATTAGCAATGTGACCTTGAACAAGTTACTTAGCTTTTCTGAGGCTGTCGCCTCACGTGTGAAATGGGGTTTAATAGTATTTATAGCATTGGCTTGTTTTGAGGATTAAAAAAGTTAATACAGAGTACTAAAAACAGGAGCTAAAACCAAGTAAGTATTAGCAACTTTTTTTGGCCCATTTGCCTATAAGCTGTCTTCACATCTCTATTCATTGTCTTTATTTAAATTCTTGTATTCCCAAGTGGAATTCCCCAACTTCCTCCATTGCCTGTGTGGAATACTCCTCAGTCCTTCCTGATCTCAGATATCCGGCTCTCCCTGCTTGCCAAGTACCATATTCTCTTCTTCCTCCATCCGTTTGTGCTCCACACGAGAATATAAACAGAAAACTTTGTCTTTATTGCAACCTTCATATAGTTTATTATTTTATTTTCATCTTATTTTCTTTCTGTCCATAACGAGTCAAAAAGAGCTGAACTTTTCTATTTGTTTCCATTTTACTTAATGTTTTTATAGCAAGGGTTTTCCCTTGGTTCAATTTTAGCTTCTGTTTTCTAGTGAAGAGTAGCTGAGTGAATCCCCCCACCCCACCCCAGGTCTAAGTTATTTTTTTGACCTGACTTAAATCAGTCGCCGCAGTTCATATATTTTTTATTTTCATTTATTCACAATATTTTCTCCATTTCTGAGTGTT
Organism: Lipotes vexillifer; assembly: GCF_000442215.2. NCBI lineage: Eukaryota > Metazoa > Chordata > Mammalia > Artiodactyla > Lipotidae > Lipotes > Lipotes vexillifer. The sequence goes on along the minus strand of NW_006776475.1, from coordinate 422,998 downwards.
AATTGTAGTCAGCATTGTTATTTGCTAATGTTACAGGTCAAGTTATTTCAGAACGGTTCTGTGTGCTTCAGCTGACACTTGCCGTCCTCCCTGTCATCACATATTGAGTCAGATCTGCGTGAGGTTGAGCGCTGTAACATTTCAGCCACTGAGTTTGTGTTTTTAAGGTAGCTCATTTATTTTCGCTCCATATTTAGGTAATGCCATGAAGGGAACAAGACCTTTATCTAATTTCATGTCTCAGGCATTATAAAATGCTGAGTCATAGTGCATCTGAAGGCTGCTCTCACTAGGCAAATGATTTAAAGTTTGAAGTTGGAGTGATTTCAGATTTCTGCTAGGTTTATATTGTTCAATTTCTTTTATCTTTTTTTTTTTAATTTGGTATACTTGTGTAACTTTGTGGGGTTGAGGTGGGGAGTAGGTGGATAAGGACTAGGGAGAGACTGTATGAACCAGAAAAGCCATTCATATTGTTCCCAGCTAACTGAATACAGAGCCATGTAACCCATTATTTTAGATAGCCTTGTGTATATGATTCAGGCAGTTCAAACAGTAGTTTTGCTTTCTGCCTTTTATCTAACTAGTTTTTTTTGTGTGTTTGTGTTTTTTTGTGCTGCTGTTGTTGTGTGGGGTGTTCTATAAATCTAACTAGTTTTGAATGTACAGAGCAGGTGACGCCATTTTAAATATTTTTCATGGTATATGGAAGGCAGTACTCTTGTCATGAGGATATTAGTGCCATTAGAATCGATGATTGTTGGTACTCTGAGAAGAAAAAATTGTGGGGTTTGGATCACTGGATAGTCTGCATTCCTTGCAGTTGCTAAACTGGATTGTTTAGTGATAGGACGCATGGTTATATATAGTATATATGTATCTATGTTTACATACATATATACATTTGTATACATACACATGTACGTATAGTGTATATGGCTGTATAGCCCCACTGCTAACCTGTCAAACCCTGTCATGACAAACCCTTCCAAGTCAATTAGCACATTTAAACTTTCAGTTTGCTTATATCATTGCAATGGTATAGTAAGCAGAGAAAATGGAAAGTTTAACCATTTGTGTGGGGAAAAATAGTGGTGAAAATATGTCTATATATTAATTCATTCATCAAATATGTATTATGGACCCACTGTGTGTCAGGCACTTTTTAGGGCTAAGGATACAATCATAAACAAAACAAAATCTCTTCCTTCACAGAACTTACATCCTAGTGGTGAAGACAGAAGGTAAACAAACAAGTAAATATACAGTATAACAGATGAGAAAGAAGAGAGATAAGGAAGTATTGAAGTTGGACACTATTTTTATTTTTGGTATTTGGGGAAGACTTCATTGATAAGGTGATATTTGAACTTTAAAGGAAGTGAGGGAGTTAGCTACGAGTATATTTGAGAAAACTTCCCAGCAGTGGGCCTGCAAAGGCCTTAAGGCAGAGCATGCCTGGTTTATTAGAGGAAGGAAGCCAGTATGGCTGGGTGACAGCAAGTTAAGGAGATAGTAGGATTTGAAGTCAGACGTTGTGAAAGACCCAATTAGGTCCATTGTAAAGACTTTGGCTTTTACCCTGAATGAGATGGGAAGCCATTAAAGGGTTTGAGCAGAAGAGAAACATAAACCAAGTGGTATTTTAAATGCATCTGGTGGCTGTGTTGAGAATCTATTGTAATAAAACCCTGGAGAGGGATGACTTGGGCCCAGGTAGAAGAGCTGGAGTTGGTGAGGAATGGTTGGATTCTGGATATATTTTGAATTTGGAGCTGATAGAATTAAATTTGGGGCGGAAATGGGAGTGGGGTAAAAATAAGCGTTCATGTTAAATTAGAAATGCTTATTAGACGTTCAAGGAGCAATGCTGAGGAAGCAGTGGGTTTATAAGAATAGAGTTAGAAGGGCTGCAGTCCAGGCTGAAGATGTAAATTTAGGACCCTGTCAACACATTGATGGTGTATAAAGAGATAAGACTGGGTAATCTCACCTATGATAGTTGACTCAATAACTGCACATTAGAACCCCTAGAGGAACTTTTTTAAAATTCCAGTGTCCTCCCAGAGCTCCTGACTGAATTGATCAGAAATAGGGCAAGACATTGTTGTAAGGCCAGCTGGCCCGAGGCAGGGGAACGCAATCAGATTCACAGGTTGCATCAGACGGAAACTCTCCAGACCACCCAGTTCCAGAAACTGACCTGGAGACTTGCCGGACCACCCAGTTCCAGGAACTGACCTGGGGACTTTCCACCCGGCCCAGCCTTCCCGCCTTTCGAGGGGCGGGACTAACGGTCCCCCACGATACCCGAAAAGACCACCAAATAAGGAATACCCTGCGCCCTCCTGGATTTACCACACCCGTTTCTCTTCTTCCCCTATAAATTCTGCCCAAACCCTCACCCGGGCGCGACTTCTCTGGCCCCTTTCTCTCAGAGCAATGTACCTCACTCGGGAGCGCTCCCTAATAAAGCTCACTTGAAGCTTTCCTCTGTTTTGCGGTGCCGTTTAAGATCTGACCTTACAATTGTATTCTTAAAAATAGTCTGTGGTGGGCTTCCCTGGTGGCGCAGTGGTTGAGAGTCCGCCTACTGATGTAGGGGACGCGGGTTCGTGTCCCGGTCCGGGAGGATCCCGCATGCCACGGAGCGGTTGGGCCCGAGAGCCATGGCCACTGAGCCGGCGCATCCGGAGTCTGTGTTCCGCAACGGGAGAGGCCACAACAGTGAGAGGCCCGCATACCGCATAAAAAAAGGTCTATGGTGATTCTATTTTTGAATACTTAGATTGTTTATAGTTTTTTTTTAACATTGTAAACAATGCTTCTGTGAACTGCCTTATAGTCTAATTTCTTGTGCATATTCTTAGTTGCTTCCATAGGATATGTTTCTAGAATACTGTTAATATTTTTATTTTGTCAATTCACACATGAAGAACACATGCTTTTGTTCTGGAATACAATTCTTAAAGTTTTCTAAAGTTGTGAATCTGCTTAATAAAATTTCCATACCTTAAGTGTTAGAACAATTGTTATTTAACAATTGATAATATAGATTAGGAAAATCATCCAAAATCTATAGTGACATTTAAGTGTCAAATCCTTTTTCCTAGACATAGTGCTAAGAGGTCTTAACATTGTTTAATCAGAAGAAAAGAAATCATAGCTAAGAAAGAGCAAAAAATGAATAGAAAACAGAAAGCTCATTCAATTCTGACTTAGTCATCAAGGTAGTCACAATCTGGGAGTCAGTTTAATATTATGAGATACCTTCTTTCTCTGTGAATTTCATCAGGTTAAAACAAATCACAGTATCAGTGACACACAATGTAAAATGTTGGTAGACAAGGATCAAGCAAACCAATTAGGAAGCTCATTTGCAGGGATTCAGGAGAGAGAGAGAAAGGTAGACAGCGTGGACTAGGATGGCAACAGTAAAAATGGAGAGGAGTGAATGGATTTGGTATATATTTTAGAAGTAAAGCCTTCAGATAATATGGGTGAATCTCATTGCTATTTCCAGATATTTCTTCCTCCCATATTCCTGAAAACGTAAAGCCTTTAGTTTTTAGTCACCAGACAATATCACCTATTACCTGATATTTCATTGTCAATTTATTGACCCCTAGAATCCCTCTTATTTCTCAAAAATTGTAACTCTTGGCTTACTCTCCAACTCCATTACTGTCCTAATTTTTAGCTTGTAAATGATACTTCCAACAGCCTGGCCTCTTACTTCCTTGAACTTACATCCAGTGGTCTTGTCCTCTGTCGCCTGTGGAGCTACTCACTCCCTTGGTTTTATGACTTTGTCATTGCCAAACTCTCCTTAATCTCATTCACTGATTACACCTATTTTTCCACTCCAATACTCTGACCCTAACAATCTTTCAACCACACCAGGATTGGATTTAGCAAAGTGGTGACCATTATGAGAATAGAACAAGGACTTTGAGGGTGTGCAGGAGACAGATGATAATGTTTGATGGTGAATGTCAGTGAGAATGTGGTACTTTCAGTGGATTATGGGTCCTCTTCTTATAGGACTTGCTGATGGATTTGATATAGATATTTGAAAGTTGAGAAACATCAAGATGATTTCAGATTTTTATTTGAGTAACTAAAGTGGTAGTAAAGTCATTTATAGAGATGAAAAAAGCTGAGGAGGAAGATTTGGTGGTTGTGTGAATTGAGAACTGTATTTTGGCGAGTTAAATTGGAAATTCCAATATCTAACTAGAGATGTAGACTAAGGAATCAGATCTGATCACTTAGAGCTCAGAGTCGGGATTGGGATAGAAATTTTGCAACAGTTATCCTAGGTGGCATTCAATGTCTGGGAACTGGTTGAAGTCACCCTCCAGGCCCAGGGGAAAGGAGGAAAAACAGCCACAGTTTAAGAGGACTGCAGTTTCCATTTGAATAAGAAGGCAAAGGGAAAGTTCACAGGAGTTGAGGATATAAGAATTTTGATGGGCAGTGAATTCCAGATGGCAGAGGAAGAATTTCAGACTTCATAATTTTAGACCCAGTCAACGGGAATTTAAATGTCTTCTAGTACCAGCCAGTATTTTTTGAAGCAGTTCAAATCTGGTGTGATCTGCCTGCAAAAACCCTAGAATGATTTATTACAGAACTTTAATTATATTAAAAGATATTGGATATTTTTCCAATTCTAGCCTAATCAAGAGTCCTAATGCTTTCTAAATTTCTGAATCTGAAGGATTGATCAGCTTCTTAAAGGAAAAAGAAGAAGAAAAAAAAGAACTTGATTCAATCTACCTTAGAAAAATTTCATTAAATGATTTTCAGAATCACCTATTTTTCAGTTTCGTCTATCTCAACTTGAATGTTTCTTAGACCTATGACTTTATGAATGTAGACATCTTGCTTACAAGGAAATTAAGGTTTTTTATAAATACATTTATGTAGTTCAGAATTATACAAAGGAGGGCTTCCCTGGTGGCGCAGTGCTTGAGAGTCCGCCTGCCGATGCAGGAGACGCGGGTTCGTGCCCCGTTTCGGGAAGATCCCACGTGCCGTGGAGCGGCTGGGCCCGTGAGCCATGGCCACTGAGCCTGCGCGTCCGGAGCCTGTGCTCCGCAAATGGGAGAGGCCACAACAGTGAGAGGCCCGCATAACGCAAGGAAAAAAAAAAAAAAAGAATTATACAAAGGAAATCTTGCTTCCATCTCTGTCCTCTCCACCCCTGTTTACCTCACCCCAGTTGCCTATATTTCTTACTTATCCTTCCATTGTTTCTTTATACAAGTCAAGCAATACAAATTTATATTCTTACCTCCACTTTTTTTAAATATAAAAAGTAAAATACTATATGTACTGCTCTGCACTGGCTTTGATCACCTAATGAATCCTGAAAATCCTTCCACATCAGTATATAGAGATTTTCCTCATTTTTTTTTTTTCTGATTCTTTTTTGTAGCAATGTACATTGTGAGAATGTACCATGATTTATTTAATTAGCTCTTTATTGATGGACAATTGACTTGTTATCTGGTAATTAAGATATGTATCTATGCCAGAGATGAAAACACCTTAGAAATTATTCTTTATTTCCCAACTTTTAGAAAATAGGATCTAATTCTTCAGAAGTATTCTACAAGGCTGAAAGATATTTTGAATTTATTTTGATAGCTTAATTTTTAAAGGAAATTGCTTTAATCAAAAGAAAATTTCAAATTTTCTTTAGAACAGGAGGCATTAATTTCAAATATCTTAGAATTAAGGAGCTCCCAGGGGACTATCTAAAGCTAACAGCCATCAGCATCAGTGTTTGTCATTTGAGCTCAGTCATTAACTTTTTCCTATGTTTCAGGGAAAGATATCTCGAAATTGTAAGAACAGTAGCTTTGAATTACAGTTTCTAGGTCAACGTAATGGAGACATTACTTTAGATGTGGTTTAGCTGTGAACTTGGCTAGCAGATTTATTCTGCTAAAGAAACAAGCTACTCAGGTCCAACTGGAAAAATACATAGAAGAAATCCAGAGGATTGTTGGCCTTGGCGATGGAAGCCCTCTTTTCCTCTAAAAGAAACCACAGTAGAATACTCTTTAAGGGGATATCCATGAGTGATAAAACTCACTGAAATGATTATAGTTCCAGTCTGTGTCTCCTTGGAAAGAAGATCCCATTCTGAAGTTTTCCTTCGGCAAACCAAAGATCAGTTATTTAAATATTTTTTTCCAGCCAGATTAGGGGGCTGGCAGACTAAGAAGGTTCATAAATGCATACCTCTCCTTATCTAAAAAGCCACCATATCAATGGTGACCTGAAGTGAAGTGCCACACCTCCTGCAAGAATTTCTTATAAGAGTTCTTTTTTCTCTTTCTTTAGCAGGATTAATGAAGTTCTAAACCTTAGTTGTGACCACTCCTCTAAAAGTTGCTCTGGGAAAGGCCACAAGTTGTGGCTATTCTTTGCTGAGGTGGTCAGTAACAACAATAACTACCATTTACTGAATACTCACTCTTGCCAGGTGCTATAGAATGGGCATGGCCTCTTTCCTCAAAGACTATTCACCATGAAGACAGCTTCAACACTGCCTGTGTTTTTCAGCAGTTGGATTCCAGAATTGGATGAACATTGAGACGTGAATGTGGTTTATCACTAATAAGAAGAATTCCATTGCTCTTTGGAGATGGGAGATAAATACTAATTGTTAGGTTCCAGGATGCTCTATAAGGGTAAAGGAAATGCCATCTGTAGATTTGTGCACAGCCCGAAGACCACAGTTCTTATGTCCTGTTGTGCAGTAAGTTTTCTGAGGGTGTAAGTAGTTTAAAGATCCCTTCCTACTTTTCTGTAAGTTTCATGGGAGCAGGAATTATATCTCTCTTGCTTGTTTTATTTCCTCTACTTTAAAAAGTGCTTCATACATAGTGGTAAAATATTAAAATGACACTTGTTAAAGCATAGTAAGGAAGACTTTACAGGGGCTGGGAGGGGGAAGAGCCCTATAGTGATAGGTATAGTACCACTGGGGTGGAATTTTGCATTGAGAGAGAAAGATTGCACTTAACTCTTAACATAGCATGGACAATAGGGAATTTATAGCCAAAGAGCATAGTGGGGGTCAGTGGGTAGAAAATTACTAGGAAATAACATCAGAGGTAAAGGGAGATTCTGGCTAAACTGACCTAACAGGATTCTTGCTGAAGGCAGCCCAGGGTGATCAGACATCATCTGGGGGATGGTAGAGGATAAGGAACCTGATTAGATATTGAGGGTGATGAGATATGCAGGATGGGAGATTCTGGCTAAACAGATTTATCAGGATTCTTGTTTAAATTGGACAATGAAGTAGATGAATAAAGAAGTGCAAAAGTCACGTGTAGTTGAAAACAAGTTCAGGGGAATCTGAGTAGAATTTGGTTTGGTCAATGAGAGAATCTTTATCAAAAGCAGTCAGATATCTGTGGAATGAATAATAATGAATTCGTTATATAAAATACTCATGTATTCATCCATTTGTTCACTTCACAAATATATAAGTGAAATATTTATAGTATAGGCACTGTTCTAGGCCCTTGGGGGGAAAAGTCAGTGGACAATTGCCAGATTCAGTCCCTGCCCTCATGGAACTTATATTCTAGTTGGTAAACGAGATAAGTAAGTAAAATAATATGTTAAGTGTGATTGTGATCAATGCTAAGGAGAAGAAAAAACAGGAAAAGAGAATAGGAACTGTTAGGGGAAGGATATAGTATTGAAATCTTAGATATGGTGGCCAAAGAAGACCTCCCTAAGATGGTGATATTTAAGTAAAGCCCAGATGGAAGTGAGGGAAGGAAGGATCTACCAGATACCTGGGGAAAGAACATTCCAATTCAAGCAGAAGGAACAGCAGGTGTACAGATCCTGCGGCAGGAGTGTGCCAAGGAGTGTGACAGGGTCAGAAATGTAAAGTAAGACAGGACACACAGAGTCTTATATTCATTGTGTAGACTTTGGCCTTTACCCAGGGTGAGATGGGAAGACATTGAAAGATTTTGAGCAGGGAAGCAATGTGGTGGGATGGACATTTTCAAAGGGTACTCTGCTGCATTGAGAATGGATTGAAGAGCAGTAAGGGCATAAGTTAGGAGGTTATTGCCAGATAACTGTAAGTTAAGTATCTGGTGCCAGATACTTAGCAGTGGCTGAATTCAGGATTGATTTTTAAAGATGACACAGAAAGTAATGGCTTATGGATCTGTTGTGAGGTGTGAAAAAAAGTGAAGGGTGAAAACCATGGGGAAATGCTCTTATAATTGGTGTTGAGCTGTGTCTGCAACCACAGTATGTTGCACTGACACAGTGTTCACATGTGTAAAGCAAAAATATAAAGCCCCCTAAAAAAAGGTAATGCTAAGTAGCATGCCCCAACCAATTTCTTGACTTGTGCATGTGCTTAGCGTTTACTGCACTGGATTATGTTTAACTTGAATGTTGAACCCAGTAGAATTTAGGTTCTTAATGGGTAGGGTTTGTGACTTTTGTCTTTATTTCTCTATTTCCTAGCAAAGTACCTGGCATAGAGTAGACAATGAATACATGTTTGCTGAGTGAATAAATTTTTCTGAATGTGTTATATTCCCAAGCATTTTCCATATGAATTTATTTTAAAATCTTTTTGTTTAGAAAACACAAAAGTTTTTTATATTAAAATGCATACACATGTAAATGGTATCAGGGTTCTGCTCAGAAACATCTACTCTTGTGCTTTTTCTGTACATGCTGTAATTCAATTAAAATTTCTTTTTTTTTTTAAGGAATTTTGCCTTTTTTTAAATTTAATTTAATTAATTTATTTATTTATGGCTGTGTTGGCTCTTCATTTCTGTGTGAGGGCTTTCTCTAGTTGTGGCAAGCGGGGGGGCCACCCTTCATCACGGTGCGCCGACCTCTCACTATCGCGGCCTCTCGTTGCAGAGCACAGGCTCCAGACGCGCAGGCTCAGTAATTGTGGCTCATGGGGCCAGTTGCTCCGCGGCACGTGGGATCCTCCCAGACCAGGGCTCGAACCCGTGTCCCCTGCATTGGCAGGCAGACTCTCAACCACTGCGCCACCAGGGAAGCCCAAAATTTCTTTTTTTTTAATTTTAATTTTATTTTTGGCTGCATTGGGTCTTAGTTGTGACACGCGGGATCTTCGTTGTGGCATGTGGGCTTGCATGGGCTCTCTAGTTGTGGTGCGCGTGCTCAGTAGTTGCGGTGCATGGGCTTAGTTGCCCCACGGCATGTGGGATCTTAGTTCCCCGACCAGGGATCGAACCTGTGTCCCCTGTGTTGGAAGGTGGATTCTCAACCACTGGACCACCAGGGAAGTCCTTCAATTAAAATTTCTTTAGACTCCTGTTGAAGTTGTATTATTAATAGGTCCCTATCAAAAAAAATATGTCCCCTGTTAATGCTAAATTGTGAATTTGAGAATTTGTAATAAGTTTGATGTCTCTTAACTGTTATGTTCTAAGAAGTTTGTAAAGCAGAAAAGTGGCCCTGCATACACTTAAATTTCCACCGCCCCATTGCCCCAGCACTTCCACCTTTATACAACGACCTCATCCTTTCAATTACTCCCATCACAAACCTCTCTTATTCACCCAGAAACCCACTTTCTCACTTCCATCCACTCACATCATTTAGCTCCTGTCTACTCTTAAGCTGGCAGATGAAGTGGCTTCCACATGTTGAATCCAACTTGGTGACTGGTTTTCAGAGTTTATATCAACTTTGAAAGAAAATAAAGTTAAATAAATCTTTTTGGATCTCCTTCATTTCCCCTCTCCCCTACAACACCGGACAATGGAAAAGCAGAGGGAACCTTTCCCTCACTTTCTTTCCATCCCCAGCAATTGTTATTCAGATTCTCCTACTGAAAGGACCCAACCCTGCCCAGCAGAAAATTCTCTTCCTAAATATTCTTAAATGTTTTGAACCATTTGTCACCCTGGGAAATATGTGGAGTATTTAAAAAGCAGGTCACTCTGAGCAGACATATTTATAAATTTTTACATACATTATCTTAATTTTTTTTTTTTTTTTTTTTTACACACAGGTAACATATTTTCTGATTTCTTTCATTATTTGTGCCAAGAAATCTTTATTTATTTATTTATTTTATTTATTTATTTATTTTGCGGTACGAGGGCCTCTCACTGTTGTGGCCTCTCCCGCTGCGGAGCACAGGCTCCGGAAGCGCAGGCTCAGAGGCCATGGCTCAGGGGCCCAGCCGCTCCGCGGCATGTGGGATCCTCCCAGACGAGGGCACGAACCCGTGTCCCGTGCATCGGCAGGCAGACGCTCAACCACTGCGCCACCAGGGAAGCCCATTTATCTTAATCTTTATAACATTAGCTATGCTGTGAAGATTACCAACCATCTTTATGTATCTCAGAAGGCTAAATAAGAAACGTGTCCCAGGGACTTCCCTGGTGGCACAGTGGTTAAGAATCCATCTGCCAATGCAGTGGACATGGGTTTGAGCCCTGGTCCAGGAAGATCCCACATACTGCGGAGCAACTAAGCCCGTGCGTCACAACAACTGAGCCTGCGCTCTAGAGCCTGTGAGCCACAACTACTGAGCCTGTGTGCCACAATTACTGAAGCCGATGTGCCTAGAGCCCCTGCTCCACAACAAGAGAAGCTACCACAATTAGAAGCCCGTGCACTGCAATGAAGAGTAGCCCCCACTCGCTGCAACTAGAGAAAGCCTGCGTGTAGCAATGAAAACCCAACACAGCCAAAAATAAATAAATTTATATATATTAAAAAAAAGAAATGTGCCTCTAATCACACAGCATGTAGAAGATTCAAATTTGGTCTAAGAACAGAGCACTTGTGGCTTTAACAGTCTCAGTGAGGCCTGTGGATGTTGTGTGTATAAGGGTAAAATATATGCTCGCCAAGCCTAGTATCCCTCCTAATGTGCAGCCACTTGATTTGTCTTTGTAAGTGTCATCTATATAGTGAAAGGATTTATCTCAGACTCACAGGGGCAGTATGTGTGGAAAATGTCCAGCAATTTTGTAAGACTCATCTGTGTGTCTTCTTTTCAATATACAGATTTCATTCAGTCTTTCCACAAATTTTTGTTGAGCACTTATTCTATGCCAGACACTGTGCTAGAGCCTAGAGATAAAATTGTGAATAAAACAGCAAATTCCTTGCTCTCACAGAGCTTGCATTTCAGTTAGGAGGAGGGGAAGACAAAAAACAAATTAAAGATTATCTAATAGTACTAAAAGCTAAGGACAAAATAAAGGAGAGAATGAGGCTACAGAGTGCTGGGAAGGCATGGGACTGTGGGTGGTAGAAGCTATTTTAAATAAGATGGCCAGAGAAGGCCTCATTATAAAGAAGACAATTGAGCAGAGAAAGAGGGTGAGGGAACTGGCCATGCTGCTCTTTGAGAGAAGAAACTTCAGGGAAGAGGGAACAGCAGGTGCAAAGGCCTTGAAGCTGGAATGTATTTAGTGGGCTTGGTTGGTTATTTGGGTTTGTTTTTGTTTTTGTTTTTTTCAGGAAAGCAGCTTCTTCTGACTCCTATTGAAAGGAAACATTTGATATTTCAGCAGGTCACTCCCATTCAGTTACTGTATACATTCTACCTTCTTTTAATCTCAGAGGGGTTTATGGATCACCAAAATCACAAAATCCACTTTCAACTGAAATATATTAATAAATAAAATGCATCATCATATTAATAACTATAAAAAATCTGCCCAAATAGCACCTATTACCTATATGATACAGAATTCAGCCCATCTATCAGAACCATGGCCAAGAGAAGGCAGATGAGAGACAACAAATTTGCCACAAAGGGTGAAAAACACAGGGTAAAAATTGTGAATCAGACTCCTTCCCATTGCTCACGGGGAGAGTACATAAGCTGGGACTCTCTGGTCTAGATATTTTGTTTTCAAATCAGCCTTTCTTCCCAGGAGACTGGTGATTTCAGTAGGACTCTTTGGGTGGCAGGGAACAGAGATGCCCTTGAGCTTATTCAGGCAAAGAAGATTTGTTCCCCTCCCACCCTGGGCCACAAGGCTTGTGGGATCTTAGTTCCCTGACCAGGGATTGAACCCGGGCTCTCAGCAGTGAGAGCATGGAGTCCTAACCACTGGACCACCAGGGAATTCCCCAAAGATAGTTTTATTATAAGGTTTTATAAGGTTTGGCCCAAACCTTGATCCAATACCAGGAGCTACCACAGGAACCTGGGACCAGTAACTGTGGGAGCAGTGTGCCCCCAATTTGGAGGGCCTACTCTGTCCTGCTCTCTGCTCACTGGCTTCCTCTGCCTACTCCTCTAATAACTTTGATTTACCAATGGCTTTGGGGTTTTTTTGGTTTTGTTGTTGTTGTTATCGTCATCGTTTTGGCTAATTGCTGATGTTGTATTTAAAATTAAAATGATACATTCATGAATAAAGAATTATTTCTCTTCCACTCCAGACTCTTAGCCTTTTTCCTCAGAAGATAATTTCTGTTAATAACAGTCTCTTATGTATACTCTCAGGCATTTTCTATGCACATGTAAGCATATATACATTTTATACACAAATAATTGTATAGAACACACAGTTTTTCTTTTCCACCAAATTTTAATAAAAATTGTACCTAGAAACATTGGTTTACTAATTTACCTTATTTGGTCAAAGCGGTTCATGTTAGAAAAAGATTCAGTGAAAAAGTGTCTGCTTTTTCTGTAGTCTTTTTCACTCATTAGTTAGCTATTCACTCCTTTTTAATTTTCCAAATCAGATGACCCCTTGGGAGGCATATTAAAGGATTTAAAATTTAGATCATAAAATAGATCACTCATTCCCAATAAGCAATACAACACCATGCATAATTCAGTTCAGATATATTGACCATGGCTGTGTGTGGCTGGAAATGCTGGAAGTGTTTTATGATTTCAGCTTCATGGTGCTATCGCCCTTGGCTAAAACCCGTGCAGTTTACATTTTGCAGTGGGCATACAACTGAGGTAGGCAAGAAATAAACTTTTTCTGTTGTTCTATAACTCAATTTCTATCTAGGACCCCTATTTGACCAAGGCTGTGGGAACTTGGAGCTCCTCCCTTTCCTGTGGTTATGTCTAAGCTCTAGGGGCTTTTGTCATACCAGGAAGTTGAGGTGTGTCCTCTTTGTTGCCTACCAAGTGTCCATGAAGCCGTCCCTCCCTGAATCTGCCTGGACCCGTTAGCTCATGTAGCTGGGTCCACACGTGTGAATGGCATCACTGCTGCTGCTTCCATTGCTGTGCTTAGGCTTTGGGAAGTAACTGTGTCTCTCTGAAGCCACATCTGCCTATAGCCTCCTATGCATTCATTTCCTCCCTGGGGTCCCTGGGGTTTTGCAGCTTTCCCCACGCAAGGGGACACAAACCTGTTTTGCTCTCAGACTCTCGGGTTTTAGTGTTTCTTTGTGCATTGTCCACCGGACAGCATGCATTCCCGTTTACCCAGTTTTCACCTGTGTCTAAACCTTCATCACTTTCTCTCCACCTCTCTTTTCTCCCCACCAGTCTACCAGCCCTCAATCAGGGTGACTTTTGTTTTAGTCTGGAATAGATGAAGAGCAAAGAGCTAGAATTATTCTGCTACAGTAAAATCTCTTAGCATTTCTTTTAGGTTTCTATTCTGGGACAATACCCAGTTGTCCCTCCCCTCCACCTACATCTGGCCCCAACCCATCCAGCCCCAGCATATCAGCCTCCTCCTGTTACATCATGTAAAGGAAAATCCATTAGAAGTGCTCCACCTGGTCGGCATTTAATTTTCCAGAGGGCTCTATCTGTTAAAGTTCTGTCTTCCCCTTTGTATCCCACTTCATAGGGTTAAAAGGGGGCAGGGTATTTGGCAAACCTGAACCAGAGGGCAGTAGAATCTGTTCTTTGTCTGCTCCTGATGAGAGAAGCCCTAAGGGAACAGCTGAGAAGGCCCAGAAAGTGGGCTGGATCAAGCTTGGTCCCAGGAGATGAATCATTTGGGTGGGGGTGGTGCAGCGACCTATGTCTTTCCAGCTCACATTGGTCCTGTCTACCTTTGGGACAACTGGACTTTGTGGTTTCCTGCCTTCAAGCCAACTTTCTAGATGCATCTCTACCAACTCCTGCTTTAGAGAGAGGGAGTCCAATACATAGTGTACATGACTCTTGATTCAGAGCTCTAAGATGTGGCAGAATATTTAGAAATGCTTAAGACAAAATGAATTATAATAAACAGGAAAAGCAGTATATACATTCTATTAGGCTGAAAAAAATAAATCAGTTCCTTTTTTCCTTTTTTAATATACAGTATTATCAAAGATGAAGCTTTTAGGAAAGAAGTGAAAATATGTATAGTTTTGTTCATGGCATAGACATTAAAAAGTCAATGTCCAACATTATCTGAGAAGTTGGAATGATAGCATGCATCTCTGCTGTGTTTATACTGCTCTGCCCTGAGCAAGCTGTGTCAGCAGCAAAGTCTCTAACTGTGCTGTCACTATGGTAAAAGATGCAGAAAAGGCATTCATCTCTTTC
>NW_006776475.1:404507-408416 GCF_000442215.2 Lipotes vexillifer | reverse complement strand
AAAGGCATTCATCTCTTTCCCTCTTTCAACACCATTGATCATGCTTCATCATCTGTGAACTGATGTTTGCCAGTCACAATTACACTTCAAATTTAGAAAAACACTCAGCATGTAATTTAAAGTCATTAGGACTGCGTAGAATCCCACAGCAATTGCAAAGGTGGGTACTGCTTGGGAACTGACTTTGCTTCTTGCCTTGTGTACCAAGAGCCCCAGATTTTGATTGGCAGCTTCAATAATACTATCCCAAAATTAGTACATTTATAATAAATTGTTAATTTCTTTATTACTTTATTCTAAAAATTGTAAGCAGCTGATTTTAAGCTCGTTCTATAGGGTTTTATAGTATTTGTACCAGGTTCATTTTGCTTCATATGTTTAGTTATATTCTCTCTCTTTATGACACTTAAAAGAAAATCATTTAGACAAAGAAGGCATTTGATATTCTAGATCAGGACTTGGAAATTTAACTAGCTGCAGAGGGGCACAAATGGCGTAAACTGAGGGTACTACAGTTTGGATCGATGAAGATTGTGGTGTTCTGAAGGACTCATATGTCAACCAAATGAAGAGGCCCCTTTTCAGGTCCAGCTAATTGTAGGCAGATAGATAGAAAATAGAAATGTGAGTCCTGGGACTTCCCTGGTGGTCCAGTGGTTAAGACTCCATGCTTCCACTGCATGGGACATGGGTTCGATCCCTGGTAGGAGAAGTAAGATCCCGCATGCTGTGCAGAAAAAAAGAAAGAAAGAAAGAAAGAACGAAAGAGAGAAAGAAAGAAAGGAAGGAAGGAAGGGAGGAAGGAAGAAAGAGAAAGAGAAAGAAAGAAAAAAAAAGTGAGTCTCATGTTGACAGAACTGCTGTTTCAAGACAATGTGAAAATCCAAATTTTCATGGGAAATGGATTGATTTTTTTTGAGCTATATGGGACCTACCAAGACAAACGTGCATGCCAGATTTGGTTGCAACTTCTATTTTTGACTTTCTGGTTTATATTACTTCTATTATAAAAATTAAACTGTGAGACTCTATAAGCAAGATCTTGGCAGATTTCTGCCAAATTAATACAGACATTAGAGAAATATTTTTAATCCAGGAGAGTGAGAAATTAAAGCTCCCTCCAAATAGTGAAAATTTTGACACCTTTCTTCAGAGAATAAGAATAGAGCAAAAATTTGCACCAGAAGAATTGGCACATGGGGGAAAATATCTTTTAGAAAAGGATACAACAGAGGCATCACCAAGATGACAGAGTAGGGAGGGCCTGAGCTCACCTCCTCCCACAGACACACCAAAATTACAGCTATTTACAGGGCAACTCTCTATGAGAACTACCTGAAGACTAGCAGAAAAGATTTTCCATAACTAAAAATATAAAGAAGGAAATGTGAGACAGGTAGGAGGAACAGAGACTCAGCATAGTCAAGACCCAAACCCACAGGTAGGCGACCCACAAATAGGATCATCACAATTGCAGAGGTTCTTTCCAAGAAGTGAGGGGTCCAAGCCTCATATTGGGCTCCCCAGCCCAGGGGTCCTGCAGCAGGAAAATAAGCCCCCAGAACATCTGACTTTGAAGGTCAGTGGGAGTGTGTGGGAGAGCAGGAGGGCTGTAGGAAACAGACTGCTCTTGAAGGATACTCACAAAATCTCACACACTTTGAGTCCCAGCACAGAGGCAGTAATCTGAAAGGAGCCTGGGTCAGACCCACTTGCTGATCTTAGAGCGCCTCCTGGAGAGGCAGGAGGCAACTGGGACTCACCCCAGGGACACAGATGCTGGCAGCAGCCATTTGGGGGAGCTTGTTCTACCATGAGAGCACTGTGCTCGCAAATACCATTTTGGAGTCTTCCCTCTATAGCCTATTATCTCCAGGGGCTTACACACCTTCCAGTGGGCCTACATAAGCCGCCAGAACCCAGCCCTGCTACCAGTGGACCAACAGCAGCTGTGGGATCCAGCCCCCCCCACCAGTGGGCTAGCACCATCCCTGAACCCCAGCTCCCACAGCCAGCCACCCTGACACCTAGCCCTGCCCACTAGTGGGCTGGCACTAGCCCAAGACTCCTTTGGACCCCCGGCATCCAGGTGCCCCAGGACCCAGCCCTGCCCATGTGTGGACTGGCACCAGCCCTGGGACCTCACAGGCTTCTCAGCCAGCCACCCTGAAACCTGGTCCCGTCCACCAGTGGGCCAGCATCAGCCCCAAGACACTGGATTATACAGTCAGCTGTGCTGGAACCTGGTCTTGCCCACTAGCGGGCCAGCAGCCACCACACAAGGCAGGGCCTGGCAGCCAACTGGGCCAGTGGCCAGTCCTGTCTACCAGCACACTCACAGTAGGTAGAGCCACCATAACAGAAGAGCCTATGCAGCCCCCATAGGGGGCACCCCTAGAGCATATAGTTCTGGTGACTAGAGGGAAGAGTGCTCTTGGGCCCTATAGGATGTCTCCTACTAAGACCACTTCTTCAAGATCAGGAAATGTAACTGACCTACCTAATTCATAGAAGTAAACACAGAGAACCAGGCAAAATGAGGCAACAGAGGAATATTTTAGAAATGAAGGAACAAGACAAAACCCTGGAAGAAGAACTAAGTGAAGTGGAGATAAAAAAATCTACCCAGCAAAGAGTTCAAGGTAGTGATCATAAAAATGTTCAATGAACTAAGAGACAAATGGACATAGTGAGAAGTTAAGCAAAGATTTAGAAAATATAAAGAAGAAATAAACAGCAATAAAGAATACAGTAACTGAGGTAAAAATGCACTAGAAGTATCAACAGTAGACTAGGTGATACAGAGGAACAGATGAGCAAACTGGAAGACAGAGTAGTGGAAACCACCCAAGCTGAACAGAAAAGAAAAAAAAAAAAAGAATTAAAAAAAATGAAGATAGTTTAAGAGACCTCTGAGACAACATAAAGCATACTAGCATTCACATGGGGGTCCCAGAAGGAGAAAAACGAAAGAAAGGGGCAGAGAACTTATTTGAAGAAATAATAGCTGAAAACTTCCTACCTGGGAAAGTAAACGACATCTATGTCCAGGAAGAACAGAGAGTCCCAAACGAGATGAACCCAAAGAGGTCCACACCAAGACACATTAAAATTAAAATGGCAAAAATTAAAGATAAAGAATCTTTAAAGCAGGAGAGAAAAGCAACTAATTATGTACAAGGGAACTCCCAAACACTATCCGTTGACTTTTCTGTAGAAACTTTGCAGGCCAGAAGGGAGTGGTATGATATACTCAAAGTGACGAAAGGAGAAAGCCTAAAACTGAGAATACTCTACCCAGCAAGGCTATCATTCAGATTTGAAGGGAAGATAAATAGTTTTACAGACAAGAAAAATCTAAAAGTGTTCAGCACCACTAAGTTGGCTTTACAAGAAATGTTAAAGGGACTTCTCTAAGAAGAAAAGAAAAGACCCAACTAGAAATACGAAAATTAAGAAAGGAAAAATCTCATTGGTAAAGACAAACATACAGTGAAGGTAGTAGATCTGTCACTTATAAAGGTAGTAAAAATATTAAACAATAAAATAAGTACAATTATCTATACCCACAATAAGTTGTTAAGGATACACAAAACAATTAGATGTAAAATGTGATCTCAAAAACATTAAAAGTTTGAGTCAGGAGAAGTACAAATGCAGGGTTGTTAGGATGCATTCAGACTTAAGAGATCAACTTAAAATAATCATATATATTATAACATTATAATTATATATGTATATTGCTATTTATAAATATCATAGTAACCAAAAACCAAAAATCTATAATAATTACACACAAAAAGGGAAAGGAATCCAAACATAACACTAAAGATAGTCATCAAATCAGAGGAAGAGAGCAAAAGAAGACAAAAAGAGGGGCTTCCCTGGTGGCGCAGTGGTTGAGAGTCC
>NW_006776475.1:399636-404273 GCF_000442215.2 Lipotes vexillifer | reverse complement strand
GGTGGGTCAAAAAGGAACTTACCGGGACTTCCCTGGTGGTGCAGTGGTTGAGAGTCCACCTGCTGTTGCAGGGGACACGGGTTCATGCACCAGTCCGGGAGGATCCCACATGCCATGGATCAGCTGGGTCCATGATCCACGGCCACTGAGCCTGCGTGTCCGGAGCCTGTGCTCCCACAATGGGAGAGACCACAACAGTGAGAGGCCCAAGTGCCACAAAAAAAAAAAAAAAAGAAGAAGACAAAAAGAACAAAAAAGAACTACAAAAACAATCCCCAAACAATTAACAAAATGGCAATAAAAACATACATATCAATAATTACTTAAATGTAAATGGACTAAATGCTGCAATAAAAAGACATAGAGTGGCTGAATGGATTAAAAAAACAAGACCCATATATATGCAGCCTACAAGAGACTCACTTTAAAGACACATACAGACTGAAGGTGAAGGGGATGGAAAAAGGTATTACATGCAAATGAAAATGAAAAGAAAGCTGGGGAGGTGTGGGTGTCAATACTTATATCAGGCAAATAAACAAGAGACAAAGAAGGACATTACATAGTGATATAGGGTTCAATTAAAGAAGAAGATATAACAATTGTAAATATATATGCACCCAACATAGGAGCACCTAAAATACATGAAGCAAATATTAACAAACATAAAGGGAGATATTGACAACAACACAATAATACTAGGAGATTTTAACACCTCACTTAGACCAACAGACAGAAAATCATAAGGAAACACTGGCCTTAAATGACACATTAGATTGGATGGACTTTATACACATATAGAACATTCCATCCAAAAGCAGCAGAATACATATTCTTTTCAAATACACATGGAACATTCTCCAGTATAGATCACTTGCTATCTCACAAAACAAGACTTGATAAGTTTAAGAAAATTGAAATCATATCAAGCATATTTTCTGCCTACAAAGCTATGAGACTAGAAATCAACTGCAGGAAAAAAAAAAAACTGCAAAAAACAGAAACAGGGGCTTCCCTGGTGGCACAGTGGATAAGAATCTGCCTGCCAATGCAGGGGACACAGGTTCGATCCCTAGTCCAGGAAGATCCCACATGCCATGGAGCAACTAAGCCCATGCGCCACAACTACTGAAGCCCGGGTGCCTAGAGCCCATGCTCCACAACAAGAGAAGCCACCACAATGAGAAGCTTGTGTACCACAACAAAGAGTAGCCCCCGCTCACCGCAACTAGAGGAAGCCCGTGCGCAGCAATGAAGACCCAATGCAGCCAAAAATAAATAAATAAATAAAAATTGAAAAGAAAACAGAAACAGGTTGAGGTTAACCAATATGCTACTAAACGACAAATGGATCACTGAAGAAATAAAAGAGGAAATAAAAAATATCTGGAGACAAATGAAAATGAAAATACAACAACCCAAAATCTATAGGATGCAGAAAAAGCATTTCTAAGAGGGAAGTTTATAGTGACACAGGCTTATCTCAGGAAACAAGAAAAATCTCAGATAAGCAGCCTAAAGAGCCTAAATAAAAATAAAAATTAAAAATAAATATATCAAGGAAAACTAAGAGCTAGTTCCTGAAAAGATAAACCAAATTGATAAACCTTTAGCAACACTCATCAAGAAAATTCAATAAAGTCAGAAATGAAAAATGAGAAGTTACAACTGACACAGAAATACAAAGTATCATAAGAAACTACTATGAACAATTATATTCCAATAAAATGGAAAACCTGAAAGAAATGGATAAGTTCCTAGAAACATACATTCTCCCAAAACTGAATCAGAAGAAATCGAAAATATGAACAAACCAATTACCAATAATGAAGTCGAGTCAGTAGTAAGAAAACTCCCAACAAACAAAATTCTAGGACCAGATAGCTTCACTGGTGAATTCTACCAAGTATTTAAAGAGTTAATACCAATACTCTCAAACTCTTCTGAAAAATAGAAGAGGAAGGAACATTTCAAAACTCATTTTATGAGACCATCATCACCCTAATACCAACACCATACACCTCAAAAAAAAAAAGAAAATTACAGGCTAATATCTCTGAACATAGATGCAAAAATCCTCAACAAAATATTATCAAATGAATTCAACAATACATTAAAAGGATCATACACCATGATCAAGTGGGATTTATCCCAGGGATGCAAGGATGGTTCTACAAATCAATCAATGTGACACACCACATTAACAAATTAAAGAATAAATATGATCATCTCAATAGATACAGAAAATCTTTTGACAAAATTCTACATCCATTTATGATGAAAACTTTCAACAGAGCCAGTGTAGAGGGAAAATACCTCAAAATACTAAATGCCACATATACAACAAAACCACAGCTGACATCATATTCGATGATGAAAAGCTGAAAACATTTTCTCTAAGATCAGGAACAGCACAAGGATGCCCTCTCATCCCTTTTATTCAACATAGTATTGGAAATCCTAGACACAGTAGTCAGACAAGAAAGAGAAATAAAAAGCATCTAATTTGGAAATGAAGAAGTAAAACTGTTACTGTTTGCAAATGACATGATAATATATATAGAAAATCATAAAGACACCATCAAAAAAGCTATTAGAACTAAAGGAATTCAATAAAGTTGCAGGATACAAAATTAGTATAAAGAAATCTGTTGTGTTTCTGTACACTAATAATGAACTATCAGAAAGAGAAATTAAGAAAATAATCCCATTTATAATCGCATCAAAAAGAATAAAATACCTAGGAATAAATCTAGCCAAGTAGGTAAAAGACCTGTACTTAGAAAGCTATATATGATAAAAGAATTGAAGATGACACAAACAAATGGAAAGATATGCTGTGTTCATGGATTGGATTAATTAATATTGTTGAAATGACCATACTCCTCAAGGCAATCTACAGATTAAATGCAAGCCCTATGAAAATACCAATGGCTTTTTTTTCACAGAACTAGAACATATAACTGTAAAATTTGTATAGAAACACAAAAGACCCTGAATAGCCAAAACACTGGGGTGCATATATCTTTTCAAATTAGTGGGATTTTTCTGGATATATACACAAGATTGGAATTGCTGGGTCATATGGTAGTTCTATTTTTAGTTTTTTGAGGAACCTGCATACTATTTTCCATAATGGCTGCACCAACTTACATTCCCACTAACAGTGAACCAGGGTTCCCTTTTCTCCACATCCTCACCAACATTTGTTATTTGTAGACTTTTTGATGATAGCCATTCTGACAGGTGTGAAGTGATACCTCATGGTGGTTTCAATTTGCATTTCTTTAATAATTAGTGATGTTGAGCACCTCTTCACGTGCCTGTTAGCCATCTGTATGTCTTCTTTGGGAAAATGTCTATTCAGGTCTTCTGCCCATTTTTTGACTGGGTTTTTGTTTGTTTGTTTTGATATTGAGTTGTATGAGCTGTTTATATATTTTGGATATTAACCCCTTGTCAGTCATATCATTTGCAAACATTTTCTCCCATTCAGTAGGCTGTCTTTTCATTTTGTCAGTGGTTTCCTTTGCTGTGAAAAAGGCTTTAAGTTTAATTAGGACCCATTTGTTTATTTTTGCTTCTGTTTCCTTTGCCTTAGGAGACAGATCCAAAAAAATATTGCTATGATTTATGTTAAAGAGTGTTCTGCCCATGTTTTCTTCTAGGAGTTTTATGGTTTATGGTCTTACTTTATGTCTTCAATCCATTTCGAGTTTATTTGTGTATATGGTGTTAGAAAATGTTCTAATTTAATTCTTTTCCAGCTGGATGTCAAGTTTTCCCAGCACCACTTATTGAAGAGACTGGTGTATTCTTGCCTCCTTAGCTGTAGATTAATTGACCATAAGAGTGTGTATTTATTTCTGGGCTCTCTATTCTGGTCCTTTGATCTATGTGTCTGTTTTTGTGCCAGTAGTATGCTGTTTTGATTACGGTAGCTTTGTATTGTAGTCTGAAGTCAGGGAGTATGATACCGCCAGCTCTGTTTTTCTTTCTCAAGATTGTTTTGGCTATTCAAAGTCTTTTGTGTTTCCATACAAATTTTAAAATTATTTTTTCTAGTTTTGTGAAAAATACCATTGGTATTTTGATAGGGATTGCATTGAATCTGTAGATTTCCTTGGGTAGTGTGTTCATTTTAACAATATTAATTATTCCAATCCATGAACACAGTCTATCTTTCCATCTGTTAGTGGCATCTTCAGTTTCTTTCATCAGTGTCTTAATATTTTCCAAGTACGGGTCTTTTACCTCCTTAGGTAGGTTTATTCCTAGGTATTTTATTCTTTTTGATACGATTGTAAGTGGGATTGTTTTCTTAAATTCTCCTTCTGATAGTTTGTTGTAGTGTATAGAAATGCAGCAGATTTCTGTATATTAATTTTGTATTCTGCAACTTTACTGGCTTCATTGATGATCACTAGTAGTTTTTGGTGGCATCTTTAGGATTTTCTGTGTATAGTATCATATCATCTTCAAATAGTGACAACTTTACTTCTTCCTTTCCAATTTGTATGCTTTCTATTTCTTTTCCTTTTCTGATTGCTATGGCTAGGGCTTCCAATACTTTGTTGAATAAAAGTGGTGAGAGTGGGCATCCTTGTCTTACTCTTTTTTTTTTTTTTTTTTTTTTT
>NW_006776475.1:382012-399619 GCF_000442215.2 Lipotes vexillifer | reverse complement strand
GCCTCTCACTGTTATGGCCTCTCCCGTTGCGGAGCACAGGTTCCGGACGCGCAGGCTCAGCGGCCATGGCTCACGGGCCCAGCTGCTCCACGGCATGTGGGATCTTCCCAGACCAGGGCACGAACCCATGTACCCTGCATTGGCAGGTGGACTCTCAACCACTGCGCCACCAGGGAAGCCCCCTTGTCTTATTCTTGATCTTCGAGGAAAAACTTTCAGCTTCTCACCATTGAGTTTGATGTTAGCTGTAGGCTTGTCTTACACGGCCTTTATCATGTGGTAGTACCTTTTCTCTATACCCACTTATTCAGAGTTTTTATCATAAATGGATGTTGAATTTTGTCAAAAGCTTTTTCTGCATCTATTAAGATGATTGTATAATTTTTATCCTACATTTTCACAATATGGTGTATCATATTGATTGATTTGCAAATGTTAAACCATCCTTGCATCTCATGAATAAATCCCACATGATCTTAAGTGTATGATCCTTTTTTCTTTTTTGCGGTACGCAGGCCTCTCACTGTTGTGGCCTCTCCCGTTGTGGAGCACAGGCACCGGACGCGCAGGCTCAGCGGCCATGGCTCACGGGCCCAGCCGCTCCACGGCATGTGGAATCTTCCTGGACCGGGGCATGAACCCATGTCCCCTGCATCGGCAGGAGGACTCTCAACCACTGCGCCACCAGGGAAGCCCTGTATGATCCTTTTAATGTACTGTTGAATTCGGTTTGATAATATTTTGCAGAGGATTTTTGGATCTATGTTCATGAGGGATATTGGCCTTTAATTTCTTTTTTCCTTGTGAGTGCTGCTTTAGGTATCAGAGTGATGCTGGCCTTGTGAAATGAGTTTAGAAGTGTCCCCTCCTCTTCTATTTTTTGGAAGAGTTTGCGAAGGATTAGTATTAATTTTTATTTGAGTGTTTAGTAGAATTCACCAGTGAAGCTATCTGGTCCTGGTATTTTGTTTGTTGGATTATCTTACTTTTAAAATATTAACTCTACTTTGGGTTTCAGAATACAGTATGATGAACTGATGTGGACCTCCCTCTTGCTTTAAACAGTAGAGTAAAATGTTTTTTGAAAAGTTCAAATTCAATGACAAGCTCAAAATAAACAGACTTCCCCATGTGCCAGCAATGAAGAGGAGTTCACACCACATTGGTGCCCATGAAAGTCAGTGCCATAATGGGCCAGGGACAGCAGACCTTGATACTGACCCAAACAGTTTATTGGCCACAGTGGGATAGGACACATGGCCTTCAGCCATGAGTGGTGGGGACCCGGAATTGACACCTGCATAAACCTGAGTTCTGGAATGGCTGCACCTCTGTGATTAGGTGCACACCTACCCTAGCATGGGAGTTTATCTCATCAGGACTCTGGCGGAAAAAAAAAAGACCTTCTTGAGACGTTGAAACCCCAAACCTATTCCATGCAAGGATGTGGAACGCAAATTTACTCTTCCTGGTTGTTGTAGCAATCGAGAGCCAATAAATTAAGAGGAAAACTAATCACAGGTGAAATACTTGGGTATTCGGCAGAGGGGAACTCAGACCTGCTCTGTGGGGACATTTCCACATTCCAGAGTTCACAGAACACATGTGTAAGGGCACACACACACACACACACACACACACACACGTATGTGCCCCCAGGAAAGATGAGCTCACATGCAAAATTCAGACCATTAGAGAATATCAGCAGACACAGCCACAAAAGAATTAGAGCCCCTGAGAATTTGAGATAGTTAAGCAACATGAGAAATGACCCTACAGAAAAAGAATAGTCAGATTTGGGGCTTCCCTGGTGGTGCAGTGGTTGAGAGTCCACCTGCCGATGCAGGGGACACGGGTTCGTGCCCCGGTCCGGGAAGATCCCACATGCCACGGAGCGGCTGCGCCCGTGAGCCATGGCCGCTGAGCCTGCGCGTCCGGAGCCTGTGCTCCGCAACAGGTGAGGCCACAGCAGTGAGAGGCCTGCGTACCGCAAAAAAGAAAAAAAGAATAGTCAGACTTGATGAAGTACATGAATCTCGGATTGAAGAAGCACCCCTAATGCTGAGTGAAACACACGTGCCCTTGAGGTATTTGTCAATTCAGGTTTTCATAAATTGAGTGTTCTTAAAGTGGAGCCCATCATGCACAAAGAGTGCCATTTGGGAATGGTTTTGGGCAGCCCTGACCACAAAGACTCAGGCCACTGAAACTCCTTTTACCCTGAAGGATCCCTCACTGTACCCCCAGAGCCCCAGGCCTTGGTGGCCCTCTGGATGTCTTTTCTCCCTGGTCTGCGTAGGACATGGGATTAAAAGGTTGTAGGTTGATATAGGAAAGATTAGAATAGCTGAAAATGAGTGCTGGACAGAGGGACACAGTCAAGCTGACAAGACAGCAGCCTGAGTAGTACTGCACCGACCATGGGCTGATTGTGCTGATGGACCCCCATTAGGAGGAGCGGAAGGAGGTGCTCCCTGTCACCACAGCCGCGGATGTGCTGCCCGAACCAGTCCACCGGGTTAGCAAAGGAAATCATGGAAACTGAGAAATGGAAAGTTGAGCATGTGAGTCAGCAGAAATCTCCTGCCAGTACCACTTTCTTTAAGAGGAGAGGATGTTTGCAAGGAGAGAGGACTCAGCACCGCACCGGCTCTGCAGCAGGTAATGAAGTGATTATGCAGCAGTTAGCTGGTTATTGGGTCTCCGAGACAATGTGATCTGCTAGTTGTTCTCCTATTCATCCTTCAAGACATGGCTGCAAAGTCCCCTCTTGGTGAAACCTCTCTACCTGTCCCCATCCCAGGCTCAGTTGTGCCCCTTCCTCAGTGTGCCTTTGGTTTATGTCCATATAGTGTCTGTCTAGTGACCCTAATGAAAAGGTCACAGTGGCTAGATCCTGGGGCTGTCACCTGGCATGTCTTTGGTCCCCAAGTCCAAGTGATGAGATGTCCAGACAGGCAAGGCCACCACACTCCACACAGTATTCGTCTCTGCCATACATGCAGGGACTGAGTTAACTGCCCTAACAGAAGTGAATTGCACATACAGTCTTGATGCCAGTCAGGCAAATTGAATCAGTTTAGTAAGAAGAAACACAGTTCAGTGGGGAAAGATTAAATACATTTCCTGACATGGTGTAGACAAGAGTTAATTGACTAAGTTTTGCTCTTCATTAAAAAGTTTTGTCATCATTTACACTGTCACAATCATTTCTCTGCCTTTCCCAGCATTTAAAAAAAAATTCTTTGTGGGGCATTTTTAATACATTTTCTGGCCAACTCTGAAGGAAAGCCAATAATTTATTTTTTAATGTTTAAGTTTAGCTACATTATTATTTTTTGCACAGAAAATTTAAACATTTATTTTAGCTATTAAGTTAGCTATTGCTCCCTGAGGCTTTGTTGATGGTAGTGGAACAAGAGGGTTATAGTGTTTGAATAGAGAGAAATACAATCTGCATGAAATAAGCCATTCTTTAGATAAATTCCTTGACTTATTAAAAGTAGTTGTTATTGTAAGCCTAATTTTTGAATTGGGAAAGGCATTAGAAGCATAATCTAGCATGATCCAGTGCCGAAATCAGAGGCAGGACAAGAAGTTCATAAAAAATCCATTTATAAGCTCAGCAAATCTCCTTTTCATAAGCAGCAACTTCTCTCCTGAATTAGTTCAGACTCTCAGCTCTGACTGCAGAGATGGTTCTGCTCTAGAAAGCTCCTACATGATTCCAGTTTATTAATGCCTTGGAGGGCGTAGAACTGTATCTTTAAAGCAGCTCTTGGTCTAATTTTCCTTCCAGAAAGGAGGCTATAGAACTCCAGGAACTAAAATTGGAGGATGACAAGGGGGACATATTTTTCTATCAAGCCATGTGTGCTGGGCTGAGGCATGTATTATGTGTCTTTCTGTGCAGGATGAAATGATAGATACTCAATTTCTGTTTCTAGGAGGTTACAGTACAAGAGAGGGCAGAGGACCAGAGGGGTCTACAGTGCACATAGTCACAGAATAAATGCTGACTTGGGACAGAGATTTGGTCAATAAATAAAGGACTTTATATGTTTAGATGCTAAAAGGCTTGATTTGAAATAAGACAGGCATGATGTAAAATAGACTGGTTAACTAATTGTTTGAAGCAAGTGGTGAAATTGGGCCCAGCTCACAAATTGAGCCTCATGGGGCCATTTTGTTTGGATTTGGGGAAATACAGTGGCTCCCTATAAATGGTTCTCAAACCTAGATGATCTTCAGAGTCACTTTTAAAATACAAATTCTCAGGCCTGCCCTCGGATTTACTGAATAAGCAGTGGGAGGATGGGGCCTAGGAATCTTGAGTTTGGGAAATGCTGAAGCTTGGAGAAAGAGTTCAGGCTTAGGGCCAGGCAAATCTGGTTTTGAATCTTCCCTGTGTGACCTTTAGCAAGTTTCCAGACTCTTCTGAACCTTAGAACCCCTAAGAAGAGTAACTTTGGGATGAATCAATGAGGAGTCTCAAAAGGTTGCCACAGAGACTGGACATTATTGGGCATTTGGTAACTGTCTCAGTCCATTCGGGCTGCTATAACAAAAATACCGGAAACTAACTGGCTTAAACAATAAACATTTATTTCCACAGTTCTGGAGGCTGGGAAGTTCAAGATTAAAGTATTGGCAGATTTGGTGTCTGGTGAGGGTTTGCTTCCTGGTTCATGGGCAGCAGTCCTCTCAGTATAACCACACATGAACATAGGGGCAAGGGAGCTCTCTGCGGTGCTTTTTATGAGGCCACCAGTCTCATTCACGAGGGCTCCATCCTCATGACCTAATCACCTAGGATCTTAACATGGGAATTTTGTGGGGACACAAACATTCAGTCTACCGTAGGAACCGTGGGCTGCTCTCTCCTTCCTAACTCCAGCACCTCATGCCTTTTGGGATTCCTGTGGACATGATGATACCCACTTAAACCATAATCAGACGGCCACAGAGCAGGTCAAGAAGTTGTGGCTGAATCAGAGAGGAAGTGTTTGACATCTGGTTAATTCTGATAACCTCAGGCTGAACTTGATTGAACGTGTGGCTGCCCAATCAAAGGCCGACATCAGCTAGAAGGAACCAGTTAAGCAGGCTGGCAGAGCCTCAGGGCTTGTGATTCACTGAGCCACATTGCTCCTCTTGGGTCCCCCAAGCATGCAATAATCATGCTTCATGCCTGTAGGCCCTCGATATCTTTAAGGTTCATTTGATTCTCACCATAACAAATGGAGGGTAGACAGCAACTGGCTGGCTTAGGATCTTCTTGAGGTACAGACACCGAGGGAACTCAGAATAAACATGGCCAGGCTTCCTGGATTGTCAATTTTATTCAAATCCTGGAGGAAGCAGTGTTATTTTTTTTTTTTAATAAATTTATTTATTTATTTTTGGCTGCGTTGGGTCTTTGTTGCTGTGCGCAGGCTTTCTCTAGCTGTAGAGAGCGGGAGCTACTCTTTGTTGCCGTGCTCAGGCTTCTCATTGCAGTGGCTTCTCTCGGAGCACGGGCTCTAGGTGTGCAAGCTCAGTAGTTGTGGCACGTGGGCTCTAGAGCGCAGGCTCAGTAGTTGTGGCACACTGGCTTCGTTGCTTTGTTGGCACGTGGGATCTTCCCGGACCAGGGATTGAACCCGTGTCCCCTGCATTGGCAGGCGGATTCTTAACCACTCTGCCACCAGGGAAGCCCAGCAGTGTTATATTTACCGTATCAATAGCTGGTGTTCTTTGAGTGTTTGCTTTGTGCCAGGCACTTTTATCCTAATAACAATCCTATGAGAAAACACTGTGTAGTAGGTACTAGTATCATCTTTGTTTTACAGATGAGGAAAAACTGAGAAACAGAGAGATTAAGTTGGGAGGGAGTAAGCGTATGAGAGAACGCATTCCTGGCAGAGGGCACAACATGTGCAGCGGCCCTGAGGCCAAAAGGAGCACAGTGCATCTAAGGAAAAGAAAGGCCATTATAGCTAATGTACAGACAGCAAAAAAACAAGGGCCGCCAGCTCCTGCAGGTCTCATGGGCCACCGTGATTTTGTCTGTTCTCATAATAGCTTTGGGAAGTGATTGAGACTTTGTTTTTAATTTAGCTTTTATTATAGAATTTTAAAAATATATGCAGAAGTAGAAAGAAAAAGATCACAGATCCCTACATACCATCACCCAGCTTCAATAATTAACCCTTGAAATGTTTCAAGCAGGAAAGTGACATGATTATCTTTATATTCAAACCAACCAACCCTCTGGCTACTGTGGAGAAGGAATTGGAGGGAACAAAGTGGACACGCAAATAACAGCTGGGAGGCCACCGCAGTGGTCCAGGAGAGAGAGTGTCATGGCGAGGTGAGGATAAACCCAGGGCGGTGGACAGATTCTGGAGAAATGGATATGTTGGGGTCATGGGTCAGCTTCCCCCAGAAGCAGACCCTGAGACGAGGATTTGAGTTCAAGTAGTTTATTTGGGGTCAGGAAATAACAGCAGGCGAGTGGAGAAGAGAGACAGGGAAGGAAGGAGGGAAGGCAGCCAGTGTCTTCTCAAACCAGCTACCCCTTGGGCAGGGCCAGCTGCGCATTTTGCAGGGTTGATACAAAATGAAAATGTGAGGCCTTGTGCTTATAAATTATTGAGAAATTCAGAACGACAACAGCAGAGTATTCAGCCAAGCACAGGGCCCTTTAAGCAATGGGGCCCCATGCAGCTGTACACATCGCAAGCCCATGTAGCCCATACTGCCTTGGGCAAATGGAGCTGAATCCTGCAGGAAACTTGGTGAAATGAGATAAAACACGCATCTCAGAGGAATGAGGGAGCCATCAGTCACTGGTCAAAGGCTGCTCCTGGAGAATTCTAGCTTCCTGGCATTTCCAGACTGCCTTGCCTAGAAGAATGGCTTCCCCTGACTTCTTCATGCAGATCTTGGAGGTTGGAAGTATGCCAGTGCCACTGACGGACATAGGTCAGACAAGGATAACTCCAAGGGGACACAGGTGCCTTCTAGGTTTCTGGCTTATGTATTGGAAGGTCAGAGTGCCCTTCCTGGAGGCAGGGAGCACTGGAATGGGAGTAGGTAGGGGAAGCACTGGAGTTTGGTTTGAATGTGTTGAGCTTGACTCATCCACGTGGAGATGTCAAGTAGGCAGTAGGAGTTTTGGCTCTTAGGGTCAGAGGAAATGTCTGGCTGTGGGTGGGGATGGAAGTACCAGGGAGGGAGAGCAGAGGGCTCTAGGATGCCAGGCACCCACTGCACAGCTGGGGCCAGGGCACAGGCCAGCACAGAGGGTGCTTAGTTAACTAAAGCAGAAAGCTGCTCCCTCAGCCCCTGCTCCTCAGAACCCAGCCTCTAGACCTGGGCACTCAGGTGGACACCTGCCTCCAGGTTTGTGTTATCTCTCTGGAGGGAAGCTGGAATCATTACCCTCCCCAGGCTACTGTAAATGGCTTCCTGTCCCAGCCTTAGCAGAAGCAGAGAGCAGATGGCTTAAAACCATCAGTGTCTGATGGTCCCGTGCGCATTCCCCCAGCCAGGGCAGAGGCAGAAAGAGAGGGAGAGGGAAGTTCTAAAGTCACCTGCACAAACACTAAAGCAGTTTTCCCATCCTTATCTTCAGTTTCTGTTTCATGGGTTTTCTCTGTGCAAATAAAACCCTAAGTTTACCAGTGGATATTAAAACAATGAATTCCAACCCCCAGCCCCCACCCCGGGCATGCCCCACCACCCCCGCCACCAGATGGAGACAGAAATGGCTGGAGTTTTACAGAATCCAATTACCAAGAGCAGTTGAAATGTCCAAAACTTGGTCCGTGGGCATTCAGATGACATTGGTGTTCTTGCATATTTCAATGTCTATTTAAAGAAAGGGTTCCCAGTCTCCATTAGTGTGGAGACAGCCTCCTGAAAGCCTGCTTTATTTCTCATCATTAAAGTCAATCCAAGTTTCCCAACAAAGAGGAGGATAAATGAATCAGACCTGCCAGGCCCAGGCAGCCCTGGGCTCCTCAGCCTAGTAGTTGCTCCCCTATTGTTCTTTTTTATTAAAACGATGGTCAGACAAGTCACATGGCACCTGCTGTTCTTGCTTTTAGAGAGAGACATCTTCCCAGGGGGCCCTGGAAACAGTGAGGGAGTCAGGACAGCAGCAGTGGCTGTGGGTCAGTCTTGCACTTTCATGGCCTTACTTCAGTTCTTCCTGGGCAGACTCTACTTTTCCCATGCTTATAAAAATGTACATATATGAAACCATCTCCTAGGTGTTGGTGTGGGCAGGTTGCAGTGATCTGAAAAAAAGCCAGAGTATATATCTACATGAAAACATTTAGATGGAATGTGTTCTATTTGTCATTGTGGAAAATTAAACATCTGGCCTGTTGATGAATTTTCTACTTTTTAATCCAGCTATTTCGGCATGACACAGTCACATCTTGAGAGATTCTTATTTATTATAATTCCATGACTGTTCTACTCAGGAGTGATACTCAAACCCTGAACATCAGGTCTGGCATGAATGCTGGCCCCAAACAGCCGGCACTGGTGTGTGCTGGCCTAATCAGTCATAGCTAGCCTTTTCATTCTGTGAGTGAAGCAAAGAGGAGGGCATGCTGAGGCAACACACTAGACGGTGTTTCCATTTGTCCTAGGATCTTGCTACAAGCAGGAGGTGGAATGATGCTGGTGAAAAAGCTGAGTGTTAGGTGATCCAGCGTCCCCTGGGAATTCAATTCCTAGGGCTGGTGCCAGCCTGGCTGCCCACTCCCAGGGAAGGCCTGCTGCCACTGGCTGTCCTCCTGATACCAGAGCAGGAGAACACAGATCCTAAGGACTTGGAATCCGAAGATGGATAATCTGTGATATCAAAAATGACACTCTAAATTTGTTCCAAACACAAGGATGCTTCGTGATGGTGCTGGCACTGATTGTCTCACGCAGCTTCACGCTTCAAATGTTTTTCAGCCAAATAAAGAGGCCTAATAGCCATCAAACTCCTGTCCAGTGTAATTACCTTAAATCATTATAAATGGGTTCTAATATTGCTAGAAACATAGATGCACAGCTATGGTCACGGGGAAATGAGGCCAAGAGATAGTTTCTCTGAGGGAATATGATATCACATCCCACTCTCGACACCCACCTGAACCCTTTTTCAGAAAGCAAAGGAAATCTCCCCAAAATGTCTTGTGATTGTCAAGGGTGCCATCACATGTGGGAAAGAACTGGAATGCAATATCATTCCAGGAGAAAAATCAGTGGAGACACCTCCCAGGAAGCAGTGTTTCAGCAGTTGTCACGAGGGAAAGCGCTGACATTTACAGAGCCCTGACTCTGTTGCTAGGCCTCATTCTAGGGACTTTACACCAATTAACTACCTTATAAGTTAGGCTTAGAGGCAGCAGCTCCCAAGTTAGACTTTTCCTCTTTATTTATTTATTTTTAAAGATTTTTTTTTTTTGATGTGGACCATCAAAAAGTCTGGGAAGTCCCAGACTTTTCCTCTTTAAATCCATTCTTTTCACACCAATTATTGATACCTTCTAGGTGCCTTGGGGGAAACATGGAGGAGGCCAAGTTCCGCCCTTAAGGGTGTGGTATATGCTGGTATGCCCTGCAGCCTCAAGTTTGAAGACATTGGAGGGAGGACCACTGGTAGGAGGGGACAGGAAGGAGGGGAAACACTTCTGGAAGAGACCACGGCTTTCAACTGTGGTGTGTGACTTTATAGGCATTGTATAACTTTTTTTTAGGCCTCAGGTTCCACATCTGTAAAATGTATTTGTATTTAGCCTTGTAACAATGCTGCTAATGGATGTATGGTTGCAGCCTTAGGGAAGGGGGGTGGGGTAGTTGGGTGGGGTGGGATCAGCATTTGAGCAGAGCCTTGAGGACAGGCAAGGTTCTCCTTGTTTTCACCCTCACCACCCACCTGGATGTAAATTCCTGGATGTTTCACCCTCACCACCTACCTGGATGTAAATTCCAGGTAAAAATGCTTTGAATTTTGCATTACTGTTCTCTTCTCTGTTCTCTTCTCTGTGGCCCCAAGCTGGATTTAGACCCAGACCCCCTGCCCTTCCCCAGCCTCTCTGGGGACCTGCCTGCCCAGCCTCCTTCAGGCCCACCCCCACCTTGTCCAGATGGGCTCCTATGGCCATTACTCCACTCAGTAAGGTTGCCAGATTTAGCAAATAAAATACAGGACATCAGTTAAATTCAAATTTCAGAGAAACAACAAAAACATTTTTTAGCTTAAGTATGTATGCACCCTGCAGTATTTGGGATATACTTATACCAAAAAAACAAAACGTGTTTTTTCATTTATTGTATATCTGAAATTAAAATTTAACTGGAACATCCTGTGTTTCATCTGACAAACGAAGTAATAACGCAGCCCCTGGGAGACCTCCCTCAGCACCCGCAGGCCCTCGGCCCAGGCCCTCCCCGTGACGCCTGATTCCGGGTTTATCCGGAATTCATTGATCCAGGCTTCAGAAATGGCCTGAGCGCCCCCCGTGAAGAGAGCCCTGTGCCAGACTCTCCGGGTGTGAAGTGACCTGGCAAGGTGTGCCCCGGAGAACCCCCGGTCCCGGTTCCGTAGCAGAGCAACACTGTTACAAGGAAGGTTCCAGGAGCAGGGGGTCTCGGAGGGGGACTCAGAGGGAGAGCCCACCACCAGGTGGCCGGGAGAGCGAGTGGGGAGCGAGGGCCGATCGACGCCGCGGGGGTCCCAGCCTCCCGAGCACGTCTGGGTAACGCAAACACGGCTGGTTCCCGACGCTGGCCACCAGAGGGCGGACTGGCTTGTGAAATGATTTTCCTCCACCACCAGGAGGAAGACAACGCGCGTTTCCCGCAGGTTGGAGGTTCTCTTCCTTTGCTCTGAAACTAAATCAAAGAGGAGAGAAAACCGTGGGCACATCCCCTCCTCTGTGACAGCGAGGGTCTTTCTGAAAGCCCCGTGAGAGCAAGGAGGTCAGAGGTGTGTCTCGAGCACCGAGCACCGAGTGGGAGGCCTGCTCAGACGGTGGGCAGGGAGTATGGGGGGAGGCGGGAGGGAGGAAGAGAGGGGGAGCGCCATCCTTGCTGGCCCGGGACCCGCAGGACCCACATGGTGACCTCAGTGCGTCCAGCCCAGAGCTTGACACATAAAAGACCTGACGAAATACTGGTTGAGAGAATGAATGGCCCCCAGGAAGGGAAGCACTGAGAGACTTTTCCTTCCAGACATTCAGGGTACTGCTGGTTGGTCTAGAGGGAAATCTGGGAAGGAGAAGGGGTAGGAGGGCACAGGAAGGAAGGGAAACACTTCAGGAAGAGAGGGGGTTGGTGCAAGCGGTGGAGGAATACCACAGCTTTCACACTTAGAGAGATCGTGTAACTTCCTTTTTAGGAACTTCCTACCTTGTAACAGTGTTGCTCTGCTACGGAACCGGAACTGGGGGTTCTCCCGCCAGGTCATCTCACCCCGAGAGAGTGGCACAGGACTCTCTTCAGGGGGCTGTGGGGGGAGGGGGGCAGGGGACGGACGCTCAGGCCATTTCTGAAGCCTGGATCAATGAATTCCAGATAAACCAGGAACCAGGAGTCGCTGGGAGAGCCTGGGCCGAGGGCCTGCGGGTGCTGAGGGAGGTCTCCCAGGGGCTGCATATTAGGTTGCCAGACGAAACACAGGACAGCCTAGTTAAATTTGAATTTCAGTGATCAAAAGAGAAAACAGATGTGATCATGTGACAGTGCTTTGTAAACTGTGAGGTGTGTGCAAAAATGAGGAGCTGCCAAAGAAGATGTACAGATTGCCAACAAACACATGAAAGAATGCTCAACATCATTAATCATTAGAGAAATGCAAATCAAAACTACAACGAGATATCATCTCACACCAGTCAGAATGGCCATCATCAAAAAATCTACAAATAGGGCTTCCCTGGTGGCACAGTCCGCCTGCTGATGCAGGGGACACGGGTTCTTGCCTCGGTCTGGGAAGATCCCACATGCCGCGGAGTGGCTGGGCCCGTGAGCCATGGCCAATGAGCCTGCGCGTCTGGAGCCTGTGCTAGCCAGGACATGGAAGCAACCTAAATGTCCATCAACAGATGAATGCATAAAGAAGATGTAGCACATGTATACAATGGAATATTACTCAGCCATAAAAATAAATGAAATTGAGTTATTTGTAGTGAGGTGGATGGACCTAGAGTCTGTCATTCAGAGTGAAGTAAGTCAGAAAGAGAAAAACAAGTACTGTATGCTAACACATATATATGGAATCTAAGGGGAAAAAAAGGTCATGAAGAACCTAGGGGCAAGATGGGAATAAAGACACAGACCTACTAGAGAATGGACTTGAGGACATGGGGAGGGGGAAGGGTAAGCTGTGACTAAGTGAGAGAGTGGCATGGACATATATACACTACCAAATGTAAAATCTATAGCTAGTGGGAAGCAGCCGCATAGCACAGAGAGATCAGCTCCCTGCTTTGTGACCACCTAGAGGGGTAGGATAGGGAGGGTGGGAGGGAGGGAGACGCAAGAGGGAAGAGATATGGGAACATATGTATATGTATAACTGATTCACTTTGTTATAAAGCAGAAATTAATACACCATTGTAAAGCAATTATACTCCAATAAAGAGGTTAAAAAAAAAAAAGAAATGAGCTGTTGTCACTGTCATTGTTACTCTTTCCTCCCCCTAAAAAGTCAGGAGAGGGCTTCCCTGGTGGCGCAGTGCTTGAGAGTCCGCCTGCCGATGCAGGAGACGCGGGTTCGTGCCCCGTTTCGGGAAGATCCCACATGCCGCAGAGCGGCTGGGCCCGTGAGCCATGGCCACTGAGCCTGCGCGTCCGGAGCCTGTGCTCCGCAAATGGGAGAGGCCACAACAGTGAGAGGCCCGCATAACGCAAGAAAAAAAAAAAAAAAAAAAAAAAAAAAAAGTCAGGAGAGAGAATGTGTATTGAATCAAAGGAAAAGGAAGGGAGGGAAGGAGGGAGAGGAGAGAAGACAGGAGACACACTCTGGGTGTGGTCAGCATTTCCTCTTCCCTCCTGTCCCCTTGCTAAACATTCTAGGGACCCAGGGCTTTAATTTTCTTATTTCAGGTGAAAAGATTCATTCATTATCCAGCAAGCATTTATTGAGCCCATGTTTCCGCCCTCAAAGGAGGGAACCTTCTAGTGGGGCACCACCTGTACCCCACACAATTCCCTCGAGGGTCTATAGCACCTTGGTTTACAAAGCACTTTTACAGGAAGTTTCTCGTTTGTCCTCTAGGCAGCCGAGGGATGGGATTGATTTTTCTCCATTTTAGAGACAGGAGGCAAGGTCCAGAGACCACAAGTGTTGCTCCAGGTGATCACAGCGAGTGGTCAGACTAACAGCCTCTTTTCAGACTAAAACTGTATAAATGTAGTGATTTGATAAACATATCAGGAGAAAGTGGTCTGGTTTGTGGAATAAATGAGAGAACTGTGGAAAACTGAAGAGGCTCTGTGCCTCCGGCCCACGGGAGGCTGAGCTACTGCTCCCCTTGCTTGTCTGTTTTTGAGGTAATCATTGTGGCTTCCACAACTGTAGGCCCTTTGTGCTTTGCCAAGCCTCCCACACAGATGATCACTTAATCCGCACAACAGCACGACAGGCAAGTGCTCAGGGAGGTTGAGACACCTCCCCAGGGCCACACAGCTGGGGGGTGGTGAGGGCTCTGAGCGCAGGTCTCTCTGACTCTTGCTCAGCCTGTGAACAGTGCTCAGTGCCTGTGGGTGTTCACGGTGTTTGTGGAAAGGCCGACAGGTTCTTACCCTGCCGGGTCCTGACTGGTTCTCTCTGGGCAGCCCTCCCAAGTGCGAGGCAGCTCAGTGTGTACTGACCCGGCAAAATGCCCATGAGGCCTTGATGAGTGAGTGCAAAAGGAAGTCGTGGAACTCTGCAGACCAGTGCACTAAGAACAAAATGTGTGGGCTCATATTTTTGTTTATATGAGGGATAACTCTGAGAGGATATTAGCCACCATCTCCAGTGGTCACCTGCAGGGAGTGGAATTGGAGTAAGGGAGGTTAGGGAGAACGTCTGACATTACTCTATGATATTGGCTGCTGTCTGAGTTTCTTGTAACAAGCCTTATCCTTTAAAAGCATTGGAAATGTAATGTTCGTAACAGTAAAAATGTAGAAACAACCCAAATGCCCCCCACCAACCCTGTAGGTCTTACCAGTCCACCTAGTCAGGCTGCCCTCCCAGCCCAGCTTGGGATGGGGTTGGAGGCTGAGGCACATCCAAGAATGAGAATCAGTCCAGAGTTGAGTCAAAGGAAAGAAAGTTGTGCGTCCGTGTCAGGGCCCCCAGTGGCTGCTGTGTGAGTGCGTGCACACACGTACCAGCCATGTTACCTTCCTGCCCAACACACACACCCTCTAATCTGGCCACTGCTCAGGGCTGGGGGTGCCCAGGTAGTCTCTGCCCTAGGCCCCGTCCCCAAGGATCCTCACTGCCAAGGCCTGACTTGCCTGACTTGCCCCTCTGCCTCACCCTGCTGACAGGAATGGGCTAGGAGAGGGGACTCAGGATCGTCTGGGTCCTGGAAGTTCAAGGCCCTGGGCAGCCAGCAGTGGTCCTGGGCTCCTTCTTGTTCCTTTTCTCAAGGGAAAGAAAGTCTTCCTCCAGGCCCCCTCCACAGGCCTCCCTGTCTCTGGAGTAGCTGGGAAGCGTGAGCTTTGTAGGATCCCAGTTTGGTGGGAAGCGTGCTGATATGTGTGGACACGTGTGCGTATAAAACTCTGGGGATGTTGTTCACGGTGGTTATCTCTGGGTGGGGGATTATGGGTGGGCCTCACTTGCTTGTTTCCTCACATTTGTGGTTCGTATTTGTTTAATTTGTTTTTTAAAGTTTGTCCACAGCCCCTGAGATAAAATCATCAAAAGAGGAAGCAAGAGAAGGAAAGTAGGAGAGATACACGAAAGGCAAGAAGGAGGAAAGGAGAAGAAGCAAGGAAGAGAGGATGAAGTACAGGGAGACAGAGAGGGTCCAGGGGGGCAGAGGTGAAGGAGGACTAGGCAAAGGGCAGAGAGATGGAGGTGAGCCCTGCGGGGCCTGGGCTGAGGCCTTTGTGTGACCCCCCAGGGTGGTAGCAGCTGGTGTCTTCAGGGCCCGCGGCGAGGCCGGTCCAGATTGGCCTCGCCACTGCTCAGAGGCTGCCACCAGATGGCACCGCAGTCCCCCTTCCAGGCCAGCCTCCCAGGCCCTCTTCAGCCCCAGCACCTCTGCTGGTGATGGAGGTGAGAGATGCCACAGGTGGCCAGAGCCCAGTCTCCAGGCCGAGCAGCTGGGTGTTAGGAGACGATCCTCTAGGGTCTCTCGCACTTTTGCACCTTTTGTGAACAGAGGCACTGACTGCCTTTATTCCAGATGACCATTTCTAGGATGTTTGAATGGCAAACAACCTTAGAAGGGAGTGATAGCGTGGGCTTCCCTGGTGGTGCAGTGGTTGAGAGTCCACCTGCCGATGCAGGGGACACGGGTTCTTGCCCCGGTCTGGAAAGATCCCACGTGCCGCGGAGCGGCTGGGCCCGTGAGCCGTGGCCGCTGAGCCTGCGTGTCCGGAGCCTGTGCTCCACAACGGGAGAGGCCACAACAGGGAGAAGCCTGCTTACTGAAAAAAAAAAAAAAAAAGTGAGTGATAGCGTTTTTTTCTGGAGTGAAGATGTGCCCACTGCACATTACAGAATGTTCTGTTCCCCTAAGTTCCAGGTTCCTCTTTTGGAGGTTTACATTGCAAAATACACACAACTTTCTATTGTATACTAGAGTCTTTGTTCTCAGAAACACAGGAAAGCTGTGTTGCCTAGTGGCTAGGAGGTCAGACTCTGAGCATAGGCTCAAATCCCGGCACTGCTGTGTAGCGTGTTCCATAGGCATGTGACCTGCAGAATGTGACCTGAGAGTAGTAGACACTCAGAAGAGATACTGGGAAGAAAAATATTTGGCAATTTCTATTTTGAATGAACACATGAATACCTTATGAACCAGCAATTTTACTCCGAGGTAGATACCCAACAGGAATACATCCATATGTGTGCTGAAAACATCTACTAGGATGTCCAAAGAAGTGGAAACTACCCAAATGTTCATCAACAGTAGATATTGCACATGATAGAGTTCTATGCAGCAATGGGGACATGCAATAATATGCATGAATCTCACAGACACACGTGGGGAAGGAGCCAGACACATCAGAGTGTACATGGTAAGACTCTGTGCACATAAAGGACAGAAGCAGGCACAGCTGATGTAGCTGGTAGAGGTCAGGATGGCTGGTGGTCACCCTTTGGGGGCAGTGACTGAAGGAAAAGCAGGGGATGCTTCCGGGAGTTGGTCATGCTCTGTGTCCTAAGCTGAGGGCTGGTGATGCAGGTGTGAAAAATGATATGTCCTTCCCTATGTAAATTATTTTCCAATAAAAAGTTTAAAAACTGGGCTTCCCTGGTGGCGCAGCGGTTGGGGGTCTGCCTGCTAGTGCAGGGGACACGGGTTCGAGCCCTGGTCTGGGAGGATCCCACATGCCGCGGAGCGGCTGGGCCCGTGAGCCACGACTACTGAGCCTGCGCGTCTGGAGCCTGTGCTCCGCAACAGGAGGGGCCGCGATAGTGAGAGGCCCGCGCACCGCGATGAAGAGTGGCCCCCACTTGCCACAGCTAGAGGAAGCCCTCGCACAGAAACAAAGACCCAACACAGCAAAAATAAATAAAATTAATTAAAAAAATAAATACGTTGAAAATTGTTTAAAAAAAAAAAAAAAGAAAACTACCATTTAAAAAAAAAAAAAAGTTTAAAAACTGGGAAGGGAAAGTTAGAGATAGATTTGTTTAATTTCAGTGGACTGAGTTCCTTTTGAGCCTGTAAAGGACTGTTTCAGAAAAATCCATAGAATCTTATACAAGACTAGCAATGGGAAGAGATGGATGTCAGTAACACGAGCAAAGAGAAGCTTAGATACCTCCAAGGAAGCTTTGTGCACAATGGGTTACTTGTAGAAACAGGTAAATGACCCTTCATTTGTGGGCTGTATTTTGTGGTTTTCAAAGCACTTTCACATTTACCTGCTCTTCATGCATTGGATATGAAAAAATTATTTTGATGGCTGACACTGCTAAAGAAGGACATTAGGGAATTCCCTGGCAGTCCAGTGGTTAGGACTCCGGCTTCTAATGCAGGGGGCATGGGTTTGATCCCTGGTTGGGGAACTAGGGTCCTGCAAGCAACGTGGCACAGCCAAGAAAGAAAAAAAAAAAAGTTAAAAAAAATTAAGAAAGGACACCAACTTTAGGAAATTCCTTGATAAAACAATTCAGAGGTGGAAGGTAATATCCTAGTTTGGAAGATGACAGTGAAGCAAAGAGGTCACCCAGTTGCTCCACATAAGAAATGCAAGGAGGTCTTCCCTGGTGGTGCAGTGGTTGAGAGTCCGCCTACCGATGCAGGGGACGCAGGTTCGTGCCCCGGTCCAGGAAGATCCCACATGCCGCGCAGCAGCTGGGCCTGTGAGCCATGGCCGCTGAGCCTGCGCGTCCGGAGCCTGTGCTCCGCAACGGGAGAGGCCACAACAGTGAGAGGCCCG
>NW_006776475.1:371687-381864 GCF_000442215.2 Lipotes vexillifer | reverse complement strand
AAAAAAAAAAAAAAAAGAAAGAAAAAAAAAGAAATGCAAGGAGACTTTGGGCGGGGCTGGGGCAGAGGAGAAGAGAGCAGTGGGGTGGGCAGTGCAGGGCAAGATGGCAGGAGGCTGATTTCTCTTTTTCTGTTTGTTTGTGATTGGCAGTGCAACCCTCCTCTTCCCCCGCCCCATTTTCAGTAAAGACTCTTCCACATAAATGTCTTCCGGGAGCCTCTAGGCGGGGCTGCGTTGCATGCTGAGATCAGCACTGAGTACACGCCACAGCAGCCACGGGGGTGAGACACAGGTGAGCTGGAGACACCAGCAGGGGCAGGAGGTGGCCCTGAGCGCAGCCATCCCCAGGGAGTCACAGAAATCTGGGGGGAAAATGTTGGATTTCCTGTTCACAAGGGATGGAGGTCCCAGCCAATTTAATTTCAATTTCAAAGAAGAGCATGACTGCAGCTGGCATCTGGG
The DNA here is from genome assembly GCF_000442215.2 of Lipotes vexillifer. Classification (NCBI taxonomy): domain Eukaryota; kingdom Metazoa; phylum Chordata; class Mammalia; order Artiodactyla; family Lipotidae; genus Lipotes; species Lipotes vexillifer. The sequence goes on along the minus strand of NW_006776475.1, from coordinate 381,402 downwards.
TTACACACACAGCAACTGTGAGAGATGGGGAGGAAGGCTCTGTGAGCCCCATTTCACAGAATAAATTAGCCCCGGAGAGACTCAGAAACTTGTCCAAGATCACACAGTGGGTTGGTACTGAGAGATTTGAACCACCTTGGCTAAGAACACCTGGAGAGGATTTGTGCCCTAAAAATACAGTTCCTGTCACCTGGCTCCCCAGGCTGCCCCAGCTCCTGCCCTTTCCAAGGCTGGAAAAGTTCACTCAAGTCTTTCTCTTCATGTGTGAGCTGCCTACTTGCTTCTGGTAAACTACCTTCTTTGGCCCAAATAAGTCCCTCAGCTTGCCGTGACTTACCCAATTAACAGATGGATATGAGGCCGGCCCTGTGCCCAGCTTCAGCCTGGCCCTGGGCATGCAGACCCAGCCGCTCTCTTGGAGGAGCTCCTTGTCAGGAGGGAAGCCTCAGCTGAGTTGCCTGAATGGCCATCACCCTCAGGGAGCTGGGATGGGAGCAGTGGGGGCTGGGGGAGGAGGAAAAGTTCCCTCATTTGCAGTGACGGGACTCAGATCTATAAATAGTTATCAGAAATAGAGCAGAGAAAGAGAAGTCATTCGTGGGCTTACATTTAATTCAAAGGTGTCCTTTTTCTTCCTTCTGAGATAAGCTATTTGATTCTTTTCAAACTGAAAAAATCAAAAACCATCTTGAATTAAGATTAATCAAAAACCAAAGAATCTATTCAGCCCCCTCAAGGCCTCTTGGGATAGAGAGCCACATCTTTGGAGGCCCTCATCTGGCGGCGTGCACAGGCAGATGGCTGCTGGGTATGGAAGAGGGCCAGTGAGTACCAGGCCCCTTCCCCGCTTCTCCCTCCAATAACGCACCCCAAACTAATCAGCACCAGCAGCCAGAGGGGAGAGATTCATTAGCAGATCTGGTTTTGCATAATTTAGTAGTTGGCATTAGCAAATTAAGTCTGCTTGGCTTCCCTCGTTGTAATGACCATTAGAGGAAACGTGAGGAAAACACAGGCTCATAATCCCAGCAGTTTTCTGGAGATGATAATTAATAACAACAGCAATAAAGTGCTAATAAGACTTTGCAGTTCTCTCTTCTCACTTTTTCTTGCATGTTCCTCCCAACTGTAGCAAAGAATTATCGTCCATTTGAAACCGAGATGGGGGTGGGGTGGGGTGCAGCTAGGGAGGGAGCCATTCCTCTCTGCTGCCTTGGCATGTTCATGGGCCAGTTAGTGACCTTAGGAGGACCAGGGCTCAGGCAGGACCAATAGCTGAGGCCTTGCTCCATCCACAGCCTTCTCAGTGGGAACCTCAGTCCTCACTTGGTTAAAGCAAATCCTATTAACAACAACAGCAACGATAATAAAGCTAATATTTGTGGATTACTTCCAGGCACCAAACGACTTACTTATGCACTGTCTCATCAATAACTCACAGCCACCCATGGAGTGGTAACCAACATCAGCATCAATTCACTGGTGAGGAAACTGTCTCACAGAGGTGTAACAGACACCAACTGGATTGGCTTCCAGGCCCTCAGTGAGTCTCCTTCTCTGGGAATGATCTAGACACACAGGTGGTCAATGGCTCAGCCTTTGTCATGTTGCCCTGCCCCTTTGGCAAACCTGACTGGGCTAGGAATGGGCTACTGACACAAGCTTGGCCAATCAAAGCCCCTCTCTGGGACTTGACAGGCTGGAAGTAAGGCAAGGGAGCAGTCCCCCTCTGGTGATGGCTGGAGCCATGGCAGCCCTGTTCTTCCCATGTGGAGGGAGTCAAGAAGGCAGATGTAGTGACAGGGCAGGGAGGGGTAGGCAGCACCCTGTGGTATTTGAGTCCTTTATTCTAGCTGTCCCTGAGGAACATGGGTGGTGAGAAGGCCCAGTATCCTCCTGATAACCCCCTTTTTCTGGACCTGGTTGGATTCAGGTTTCTGTCTCTTGAAACCACAAGTCCTAAGCTTGCCCAGGGTCCCCCAGGAAGCATGTGTGTGGCAGGGAATGAAGTCACGTTCCCTTTGCACCAGAGTGTCCAGGGCATCCTGGGCCTTTCCTCTCAGGACATGTCTAGGGGGATGGGACAGCCCAGGCAGGCCATTAGTTCTTGGTGTCCCCCGGCAGTGGGGCCTGTGGGTCCCCTGTCTGTAGAGGAGCCCCAGGGAAGGGCTAGTGAGCTGAGGCTGAATCCTTGGCTGAAACCCCAAATCACTGCCCTAGGGTGGCACAGGGCTCATTCACACCACCCCCATGCTTGGGCAGCTGGCAGAGCTGGCCTTTTGGGGCTTTGAGATTTTCAGAGGGAGGAGGCCACGGCCATCTTGGGATGAGGGGTGCGGGAGGTGAAGTTGTCCATGAAGCAGCCTCTGTCTGGTCCTTGCTCTGGGCCCAGCCTGTGTTGCCTCTGAAAGCCCCTGGGGGCTCTCACTCCACTAGTCAGCCTGGAGGGTCCTCTGCCTTCCCCTGCCCACTCCTGGGCCTCCCTGAATGAATCCAGCAAGTGCTTTCCAGGCTCTCTCCTCCCCATCCCCCAAGCCCCTTGTGAAAAGAAGGCCCTGGGCTCCTGCTGGGCTGAAGGATCCCCTTTCTGGCCTCCTGAGTGGGCAGCCCGGGGGTGTGGGAGTTGCATTTAGACTGATCAAACCTTGGCTCTAACACCCGCTGGTCTTGTGCCCTGTAGGGCTGTCCTTTGACCTCTCCATGCCTCAGGTGTCTTAATTTGCAACAAAAAAGGAGGGCAATGACTAAGTAAGTACCTGCCTTAAGGAATGAGTGTTAGGACTCAAAAACATTACAAATAAAGTGCATTTACAAGTAAAGCCCAGTGAATTCAATCAATGCTGATTAGTAAAGATGGGGAAACTGAGGTAAAGAGAGGGAAAGCAATTTGCCCAAGGTCGCATTGCAGCCAGGACAGGCTGGGACCAGAAGCCAGGCGCCTCTGACCAGCAGTTACCTCCTGGAAAGACCCAGAGACACTGCACTCACCTCCCACACCCACCCCCATGGCCAGAGCCCTGCCACGCCCCTGAGAAATGGAATACTGCCTGCCATATCAGTAAACAAAGGGTGTCACAGTCATCAGCAATTGTAGCTGCCACAATCACAATGGTAAGCTGGTGAGCCCTGAGGGAACTCAGGAAGGAAACAAAGAATACCTGCCATTTAGCAGCCATCAGACTGCAGCCACTCCCCACGGTGAACCCTGAGGAAACTCAGGGTGTGAAAACACAGGATACAGGCCCCAGATAGCCGAGGTGCATATCAAAGGAATGATTTCAGTGAGCCCAGACTTGCATCTTCCCAGACACAGAAGAGCGCTAAATTCCTTAACTTGAGATGTCTGGTTTTCTTTAATTAACAGTAATCCTTTGTTCCTACTACCTGCCCTTTGCTGCAAAACTTCTATAAATCCTAGCTGCCCCCCTCGCCTCCTGGGAGGAGTTCTCTCATGATCACTTGAGATGCTGCCTCCTGGGCTTGAAGTCCTCAGTATGTCCCCCCAATAAAACATAACTCTCAACTTTTAGGTTGTGCATATATTTTTTTAGTCAATACCCCCAACCGAGGTGTTATATTTGTCAACTGCCGTGGGAAGATAATGACACTGGGAAGGGGGTGATGTGCTTCTGAGGGTTAGAGTTTATAAAGTGATTGAATCCATCCTGGTGAGTCAGACAGAGATTGGTGATTTATTGGCATTTCAGAAAAAGCTGTCAGCGCACCCCAGTCAGCAGCTCCCTCACAGGCACAGCACCAGAAGGCCCCCACCTACATCACCTGGTGGTGGGGCGTGAGCAGCAGCCTCAGGTGCCCAGCAAACGCAGGTCACCTTGCTGCCCAGAGGTGACTGAGGGCGCTCCAAATTCCATGCTGAGGGCGTTGTGGTATGCCCTCCACCCCTCCCTTCCCCACCGACATCCGCTGAGTGTGCGTGTGCAAGCCGACTTCAGTGAGTGGGGCAGGATGGGGGTTTGGAGCAGAGGACAATTTATTGCACCCTGCAAGGAGGCAGCTGGCTCATGCCCTAAAAAGGCCCGAGCTCCCTGAAGGGTTGTGGCAAAGTATTTTTAAAAGCCAGGTGTGGGAGGGGGGGTTGAAGGGTATGTGATCAGCTCGTGCACAAGTCTGTGATTGGCTGTTGATTAGGGAACAGGGTGGTGTCATAGGGGTTAACATGATCAGTCCTTAAGCTCCAGGAGGCCTGGGGCTATGTGCTCATGGTCATCAAATAGTTAACATCTTCCATTTGGTGAGGGGGTTTCACACCTGTAAAACAACTCAGGAAATATGCATCAAATACTACTATCTAGTTGCTTCAGAGAGGAGCTAAAGCAGAGGACATGGGGGAAGGCCTGTCCCGGGCAAGGCCCCATACGGTCCTCCTCTGTTACACTGGCACACTAGGAGGCCAGGGCAGGGCCACAGGGGAAACTGGGAGGAGGGCCAACATCTTCACGGTTCACAAAGCACTATTACGTCCCATTTGTCACTGACCCACGCCTGCCAAGTGGGCAGAACAAGTATCACTACTACCCCCAATTTACAAGTATGAAAACCAAGGCCTGGAGGAGATGCCATGACTTTCCTAAGCTCACACAGCTGGGGAATGGCAGGGCCTTGACTGGGCCCCTACTAGCCCATATGGCACTGAAGCTGAAGCCAGCCTCTGTACCCTGACACCAAATTCTCAGAGACAGAGTTTTGGGTGAAGCATAAAAGAATAACTTAATTGCTTTGCCAGGCAAAGGGGGCCACAGCACACTAATGCTCTCAAAACTGTGTGTCCCAGACTTCCCTGGTGGTCCAGTGGTTAAGACTTCACACTCCCAAGGCTGGTGGGCTGGGTTCGATCCCTGGTCAGGGAACTAGATCCCTCATGCCACAACGAAGATCCCACGTGCCACAACTAGGACCCAGCGCAGCCAAATAAATAATTAAAAAAAAAAAAACCCACAACAAAACTGTGTGTCCCTACTTGGAAGGTGTAGTGAGGGGTTTCATAGTAATGGTTCAAAGAGGGTGTGATCAGCTCGTGGACATTCTTCTGACTCGCTGGTGGTGAGGTGAGTGAGAGTCAGTATCATCAACCTTCTTATTCTAGCCGGTCTGAGGTCTATGTGCTTGTGGGCAGCATACCCTTAACTTCTCCCACCTGATAGAGGTTTCAGTATCTTCAAAACAGCTCAAAGATATTGTTAAGTGTATCCCTTGAGGTGGAACTAGGACCCTGCCCCAAGGCTGCACTACTGTTTCGTTTGACTGTCCCTCCCTTGTCTCAGCAGCCCCTCCCTTCCCTGATTAGCAACTGTTTGAACCTGCTCATAGGAGCCCAGGGAAGGTCCTGGAGGCTGAATGAAGCCTATTTCCTGTAATCAAGAAATGGGAGACACAGAAAGGCTTTTGTGCCCAGGAGCCCCACAGGGCCCTGCTCTGTATCAACACCTCTGGGTGAACTCAGTCCTGTAGGCACACAGCTAGCAGCAGAACTCCATCTACCAGTTATCCTGGTGTACAAGTCATACAACTGTACTCACAGCCCTGGCTGGGCTGGAACCATGGTCTCTGAACTCCAAAAGCCCAGCTCCTTCCACCCCTAGAGCAGCCCAGGAGCAATGAAGGGGCAGTGGGGAGGGTCAGAACATCTTGATAAGCATGAAGGTGAACGTGGTTTGAGAAGTTTGATCCTCTGCCCTCTGGTCCTTGGGGTGCCTGGTTTGCTCTGGGGGAGATGCTGTCAGGTACACACTGAGTACTGCTCTGGGGAGGAAACACTTCTCAGCTGTTTGCCCACCCTGACTGCCCAGCCAATGTCCAGAGCTCAGTGGAGACCTTTTTATGCTGTTTACTAAAACAAACAAACTCTAAATCACTCCCATCTCCTGTGTCACAAGCCACAGATGGCCCCAGAAGATGGCTGTCCATGGAATGTGGCACTGTCTTGAGGAACGGGTCCTGCATCCCACCCCCTCCTACTTTCTAGAGCTGGCAGGGGTGAGGAAGTGTCCCCCAGTGAGGAGGACAGGACCCCCTCCTCCACTGCATGAAGCTCACTGGCTCCATCCCTGTGGCTGGACTCCAGATCAAATGGTTAGCAGGAGCTTGGGCCAGGCACGGCTAGGAGAGGAAAGAACGAATATACAGCCAAAGAGATGTCCATCATGGTGAGCAAGGCTCAGCTCTCAAGGCCAGGAGATTAGGATTAATCTTGCAGTAACTCTTCTGTTACCTGTGTGTCAATCTGTCCCTCTGTAACAGGGAAGAACAAAATCTGACTCCATGTCGGATCTGTTTCTTTTACTTTAACCTTAGCTCTCCATTACTTTTTCTTACTATAATCACTAAAAGGATGTTGCCTATAGCTATTGGCATATATAATGGCCTCCCTTGGGGAACCCTGCCTCTCTGCCTAAATGTTAAAGTGCCTTTGTTCAGCTCACAGGGAAGCATTCTGAACCTGCCCAACTGTGAATGGCTGCAAGAAAAAAAGAAATTAACACATCCCCTCCCCAAGGCTGGCCAAACCAGGAGATGTTTTGCAGGACTTATGGCCTTTTTACTTTACTTTACTTCCTCACCTCCTCACCCTCTCTGCTCTGTAAAAGAAACTAGCATCAAGACCCCAATAAGATGGTACCCTAGGACATCTTCTCAGACACCTGGCTTTACAAATAAAGTTGCTATTTCTTGCCTCAACACCTCGTCTCCCAATTTACTAGCCTGTTGAGTGGCGAGCAGAGTGAGTGAGCTTGGACTGGGTCACAGCTCATCCATCTAAAACCAAGTACCCACTTTGGGTAGAAAAAATGCATGCAGGTACTGGGGGAAAGGCTGAATCCGTAAGGCACTTCTTAGTCTGCACCTGGTCAGTATCTTCAAGCCCACGGGACTCAGGGAAGCCAACCCACACCTCCAAAGACAGAGATGCCATGGCAATTCATTGATGAATTGCCAGTGAGAATTCTAACTGCTGGGCAGAGGTTTGTGTGGCCTGCCCAGTGCCTTCCCTCCTGCTGGCCAGTCATGTGGCAGGCCTGGTTATCAGAAGGGGTCTTGGTGTAACCGAGCAGGACCCTATGGTGCCTTCCTGGGACAGGCCTCCCCCCAGGTCCTCTGCTTTAGCTCCTCTCTGAAGTACCTGGATAATAGTATTTGATGTGCATTTCCTGAGCTGTTTTGCAGATGTGAAAACCCCCCACCAAATGCAAGCTATTAACTACTTGATAACCATGAGCACATAATCCCAGGTCTCCTGGAGCCTAAGGACTGAAAATGTTAATCGCTGTGACGCCGCCCTGTTACCTCACCATCAGCCAATCAGAGAACTGTGCATGAGCTGATCACATACCCTGCGACCCCCCCACCCCCTACACACACCTGGCTTTTTAAAATGCTTTGCTGAAACGCTTCGAGGAACTCAGGGCATTTTAGGGCCTGAGCCACCTCGTCTCCTTGCATGGCCTTACAATAAACCTTTCTCTGCTCTAAACTCTGACATTTTGGTTTGTTTGTCCTCACTGTGCATCAGGCACACGAACCTGCGTTAACAATGGTGGGCACACAGCGATGATTTGTGCATGGGGAAATGGTGGTCTGAGGCAACTTCCATTCCTAATGTGGCCCTGTCTTCCTCCAAAAGGCATTTCTTTCTTTGATCAACTGAAATGGGGCCACCATTTCCCTTGGGCACTGCTCAGGAGGGCCTGGTCTGTCTGTTGGTGATTCCCCTTTCTTATGCTTTCAGAGCTGGCCAGCCCCTGTGATGGAGACAGTCTGTCTTCAGAAAGGTTATTTGTACTTGTAAGCAGGCTACGGTTGGTCTTGTGGACTGAGGGTCCATCTGTCTCTCTAGGATGACAATGCATAGTTCTGCTTTGCTCTGAGCTAATTTCATAGTTTAAGTCTCCGGAAGTGACCTTCCACCTTTGCTTTCCGGCCTTTAGTGTCCCCCTACTTCACCCCCAGTGCACCCGCCTGCCCCACTTGGCATAGAAATGAATAGCACACGGTCCCTGCCTTCCTGTAGTTGGGAGGGAATGGGGAGCACACTTGTGAGGTCTCTCCCTACTCCCTCCCTGTGCACAGCAGGCATATTGCTTGCTTGCAGGGATGCAGGCAGCCAGCTGAAGCCGTGACTGGGCCTGGTCGGGGAGACTTGGGCCATGCTGCTGGGAGACAGGTGAGGCCACAGCTATGGCATCCTGGGGTGTGGGGACCTTTGGCTGGCCTTCCCTTTGGGAGCCCCACAGCCCTCCTTGATGTCCCTGTCTCAGGCTGCCCTCCTTAGGCAACATGAAGTCCTGGGATCATGTGGTGTTGAAACAGGAGGGAAGCGGGGACAGGGCACAACTTTTGAAAGAATGACATAGCCCGAGGGCATGGCATAAACTGATTAGAATCAAATGGGTCCAATATGGGGGACAACTTCTACTAGACCTTGAGCCTCAGTATACACTCACATCAGCAAGCTAAATGACACACCCACTGGCGCCATGACAGTTCCCAGGCCCACCATAAGGATCAAAAAGTGGGTGGTGGCCAAATTCCTGGAAATCCCCACCCCTTCCCAAAATAGCTAGAATACTCCTCCCACTCATTAGCCTGTGAAATTACCCACCCCTATAAAAATTGACAACCCCATACCCTGGGGCCTTTCTCACCTTCTGAGATGGCCCACACTCTGTAGAGTGTGTTTCTCCCAAGGCTGCTCTCGCCTTCCGAGATGGCCCACACTTGTCTGTGGAGTGTGTTTCTCTCTAAATAAATCCACTTCTTACCTATCACTTTGTCTCTCACTGAATTCTTCTGCAATGAGCCATCAAGAACCTGAGCTTCATTAAGTCCTGAAACCAGGTGTGTGATCTCAGTTAAAAGACCGTGGGTTCAAGTCCCAATCTGAGTTGCACGGTTTCATCTCTGCCTCTGTCTCTCTGTCCCTCTGTCTGTCTTTCATTCTTACCCCTCCCTAACCCTGGCCATGCGAGCACAGCTCTCCCTTCCTTCCAGAAAGTAAGTGCCTGCAAAGGACTCTGGGAATCTCACTGTTTGTGCCACACTGGGTTTGGCTTGAGCTCAGAGAAGGCTCCACTTTATTCTTTTAATTAACTGACATCTCTGCCTCCTGATGAGGTCTTATCAAGAAAATTGCTCTCAATCATTTATAGCTATTTTCCTTTTCAAGGAGTGCCTAATTCCCAGAATTCTGCCCTAATTGTATTGCAGCTGCTGAGAAGTGATGATGGCAGGGGCTGGTGTGTATACTTGCATGCATGCATGTGTGTGTGTGTGTGTGTGTGTGTGTGTGTGCGTGTCTTTGCTGACGGGTTCCAGGACTGGGAGTGGGGAGCTCTTGGTGACTCCTTGGCCAGGCACAAGGCAGAGGTGGGCCCTTCCTGTGCCCTCACTCCACCTCAGCCTCTGTGCTGGGTCTGAAGTGGTGCCTGAGAGACCTGGCTGCCCTCCTGAGCCACATCAGCTGAGTCTTTGAGCTCAGGCCTGCCTGTCACTGAACGGAGGGCGAGTTGGGCAGGGGTGGCAGAAGCAGACTGGTTGTGTGAACTTCTCTGAGAGTTGGCTTAATCTGGGCAGGGCAAGGAGTGTTGTATTTGTGTGTTCGGTAAGAGGAGAGGTCAAGGGGCATTACCTGAAGTCACACAGAAAGGTGAGGACAGAGTCAGGGTGGGAACACAGGCTCTGCCCCCAGTGCTGGCCTTGC
>NW_006776475.1:319599-371677 GCF_000442215.2 Lipotes vexillifer | reverse complement strand
TTCCTGCTCTGATGCGCCCTGCTGGGAGCACAGGTGTGACAGCACATCCACTTCTGTAAGTCCCTGAAGAAGAACGGGGAGCTGTGAAAACGGGAGCGGGGAGAGTGAGCACTGGCGACTCGGTGAGAGACCCATGTCTCAAGACTCAGAGTGCCTTTTTTTTGGAGGGGGGGGGGTACGTGGGCCTCTCACTGCTGTGGCCTCTCCAGTGCGGAGCACAGACTCCGGACGCGCAGGCTCAGCGGCCGTGGCTCACGGGCCCAGCCGCTCCGCAGCACGTGGGATCTTCCTGGACCGGGGCACAAACCCGTGTCCCCTGCATTGGCAGGCGGACTCTCAACCACTGCACCACCAGGGGAGCCCCCGAGTGCCTATTGATCAGCTAATATGCGTTCCACAAAGTATACATAACCACCTATGATGAATTATAGCCCAACATGATTACCTGGAAGTCATCAAGTAGAGCACCCACACGAAAGCGGTCAGAGAGCTCAGAGCCCAGGGTCTGCAAGACAGGTGGTCTGGTCCCTCCACCAGACACCACCTCCACATGACAAGGATACTGTGTTAGATGGAAAGAGACCTAAGGGACGTAACTACCAGATGCAATTTGTGGTCCAGGATTGGACACTGATTGGATGAAGTGGCTGATCAGTTGGGAAATTTTGATTGTTGTTTGGGTATTACACAACATGAAGTTTATTAAAATGGAAGGGAGACTATTGGCTGAACAAAGGAGGTTGGAAACTGTATCAGACAAATCCAAATTGAAGGACATTCCACAAAACAACTGGCTGGGCCATTCAAAGTGTTAATATCCTAAAGGACAAGAAAAAAGTGGGGGAAATGTTACCATTTGAAGGACACTTAAGAGACATGACAACTTAGTGCAACAAGTGACCCTTGATTGGATCCAGAATTTGAAGGGCACTACAAGTCCATCTCCGGAAGATCAGGAGGCGTGCCTTGCAGACCCCCTAACCCTAACCCCTCATGCTGCCCAACCATAGAGAGTAGCCAGCAGCCAGTGCCTTCAGATCTGCTCCATTGAGAGAGCTGACTCACCCCAGGTCAGGCCCTTCCCAGGGCAGCCCCGTGGAGTGGAGCCATGTTGGCTTCATACAGGATACTCTGATGGGCAATTCTCCTTCCAGAGCTTCCCCACTAGGTAGACCAAGACTTTGCCTGGCCTGTGTGGTTCAGCTTCTTCCTCTGCCCAATCCTGCTTCCACCTGCTCCCTTTTACAGGCGTAGATGCCTGACAAGCATCTTGCACCCCAAACTCCATGTCATTATGTGTTGGCTTCCAAAGAACACAACCTGCGACACTAACTATAAAGGTCAGTACTGGGCGATTAGGGAACTATGGTCTGTATATTAGTTAATAGCATTGTATCAGCGTTAAATTTTTTGAGTGTGGTGGTTGTATGGTGGTGGAAAAGTTACTGTCCTTGTTCTTAGGAGAAATGCTAAGGAATTTAGGGGGGAAGGGCCATGCTATGTGCAACATACTCCACATGCTTAACATGTATTTATATATCTATATTGCTATATTTATCTATATAGATATCTGGATATAGATATATACATATCTATATCTGGATAGAGATATATAGAAATTTATATATTTGGGGACAGAGGGAGACAGAGACAAAACAAATGTGACAAAATGGTACCGACTTATGATTCTAGGGAAGATGTTTATGGATGCTCATTATACTAGCTCTTCAAGTTACTGTAGGTTTAAAAATTTTCAGAATAAAAGTTGAGAGGAAAAAACCAATGTGCAATATGACTTCATTTTGGTAACAACAATACATGTACAAATTTGTACATGGAAAAAATCTGGAAGGCTATATACTAAGGAGCTATGGAGTGGTAATCTCTGAGTGGTTGGAAATGTGTTCTTTTCATTTTTGCTTGCCAGGATTTTTTTATTTTCTAAAACTCACATGTTTTGCTTCTGTAATCAAAGATTATTAAAACAATGCATAAAGGCCTATGGTAGAGGTAAAGGTGGGCCTCCCCCTGGTCCAGGAGGGCAGTGGTCTGGAGAAGGGGGCTAACTCCTCCACACGCCACCCCCAGCAAGTGAGATTAAAATCTCAATAGTGTCCCTTCCTCCATTGGCTGTTTCAGCCTCAGGCCGAAATGATATTGGCTTGAGAAATGAGATCATTTGATGGGAGATGACCACTGGGTACCAGATGGGGCTGGCCTACTTGTGGATGTGCTGGCCTGGTTGCTGGTTCAGGGCAGCCAGAGTCTGTCTCTGGCCACTAGCCACATGCTATTTTCATTTTCCAGAGCTCTGTTGGCATAGGGGAAACATGAGTATTACTCTGAGTTACATCTCAAATTGAAGTTTCCATTCCTCTTGAGTGTCATTGTGCAAATATCAGTTCTGATACTTTTGTAACCTTTTTAAAAATAAAAACTTGGGCTTCCCTGGTGGTGCGGTGGTTGGGAGTCCGCCTGCCAATGCAGGGGACACGGGTTCGTGTCCCGGTCTGGGAAGATCCCACATGCCGCGGAGCGGCTGGACCCGTGAGCCATGGCCGCTGAGCCTGCACGTCCAGAGCCTGTGCTCCGCAACGGGAGAGGCCACAACAGTGAGAGGCCCGCATACTGAAAAAACAAAAAAAAAGCTTTTTCCCTCTCGTCACATTGCTTTTGGTCTGAACAAGTTTTCTCAGCAATACAAGTTTACAGGGAAGATTACATTTATATGCTTCCCGTGGAAGACTTAACACTTCCTCAGAACCCCCCTCCTTGTGGCCCAAGGCTCTCCTGGAGGGCTCAGGTGAGCATGGAGGTGGCACCACCCTTAAGGGAAGGACTCAGGAACAGCCTAGGGCTGGGTCTCTCTTCTAGGGAGCCAGGAGGATGCAGGATCAACATCCTCATAAAGAGAAAAGACTGGGCCCTGAGGGGAGAGGGGCGGAAAGAAACAGGAGACAAATTGGCTAATGGAAGTTAAAACCAGGCCAGGGGAAGAGAGGGAGGTGGATGAACGTCTAAGCAGAGTTCACATGCTAGGGTGGCCCCTCGAGTTCCACCTTCTCAGTCTGGGCATCTCACCCCTTTCTTTGGCCCAGTGCTCCTTGAGGGCTGGCCGGCTCGAGTGAAGCCTGGCATAGTCAAGAGACCATCTATTTTTGTGGCCCAGCTCTGGGAACAATCATCAGTCAACAAACATTTACCACCCCCTTCTTGTTTGCTAGGTGCTGGATGAAGCTTTCTTTGACAACTCATCTGACCCTTCTCTAACACCTTGAGGCACCACCAAGCAAAGCACGAGACTATCAGCCCCCAGGAAGCTTCTCTTGTTCCGCAGGGGCCATACTCACCTCTCCAGCTGGCTTGGGACATCCTGGATGATAGGCCTGAATGTGTCTGTTTCACATTCAAGTGAATGTAATGAGGACGGGCCCCTGGGGCTGGGGTTATAGGATCCTGGGCACTGGGTTGGGTCTGGCTGGAAGGGTGTTTGCACAGAGCAGCAAGAGCTCCCACGACCCAAAGTGCAAGACAGTTCACCTGGATGCCATCCAGGTCCTGCAGCTCAGCAGGTCATCCAAACAGAGAAAGAGAGTTGTATCTATTAGGGTTCTCTGGTTACAAGCGAGAGAAACTGACTTTGGTGAACTTAAGCAAACACTTAACTGAAGGAAAAGTGGAAGAAGCAATCTTTGGGGCAGATGGGAATCAGCACAGCTCTGGGGATGTGACATCAGAAACAGTGAGGTGTCCCCACCAGGAAGCATGTGCTTCATCTGTCCTCAGTCCTGCTAACACTCTGCTCAGGAGGGACAGGCCCCATCAAGACTGCATGTAGTGGGCAAAGTGTGGCTCCCCAGAGGAAAGGGTGCAGATAGCGGGAAGGCAGTGTCCACGGATGTTTGCACTCTCAGCCTCAGCTTGGCTGAGTGGGAGCCTCTCCGGCACTGGCTGGGCTGTCTCACCTGGTCCCTGTCAGCCCTTCCTTCACACCAGCTGGTTATCCTTTCCCTGTGCCTTGGAGTCTATGCCTGGAACTTTTTGGTTTCCTGGGCCACCCTGACCTGGTTCCTCTTTGTTTGGCATTTTGCATCCATGGGTCCGGGCTTCTCACCTAACTTAGTTCCAGACACTGGTCCCCTTGCTTGACTGGGAGGGGAGATCAGACAAGGATCTCAGGAAATCTGAGCTGTCAGCAGCCATAGATATGATCGAGAACTCAGAGGCTCAGAGCGGGAGAAAAGAAAGGTTGTTCGGGGTGGGGAGTGAGTTAAGAGCAGATTCACAACTGTAGCCCAGGTTTCTCTGTTTTCTGTACAAGGTATTTTTGTTTTTAATTATAGAAGTAATGTACATTCATGAAAAGAAATCTAGAAAATACATGAAAGTAAAAAGCACTCACCCCAATAACCCACCCATTTATAGTTTAAACCCCAGTCTTTTGACATCTAGTTCACCTGGGGAGGCAATACGGAAAACTGATTGAGAAAATGGGCTCTGGAACTCTTGCATGGCCGGTTAGGAGCTGTGTGACTTTTGAATGTTGATTAACCTCTCTAAGTTTCAGTTATATCACCTGGAAAATAGAGGTGTTGTGAAGAAAAGGCAGAGCAAAGTTTATAACACAGTAATTACTTAATAAATCTTAGTAAGTGCTCAGTAAATATTAAAGTTTGTTAATATCTTATGCCCTTTCCATGCTGCCATCTGTCTGTCCCAACTCTTCCCCTGAATTCCTTAGGCAACTTCTCATCTCAATTCTGGGCTTCTGGGATACCATCCATTTATCTTGGGAATAATTTTTCTACCCACTGCAGGCCCTAAAAAGTAAATCAAACATCCAGGATGTTATATTGAGCAATTCGGGTGGGAAGTGTGGGGAGGATAAAAGACAAAACACACGTAAGAGCAGATAGAGTGTCATGTTGGACCACAGCCGCTCAGCTGTGTCTGCTCTCCTCTCCCAGTAATAGCGCCCTCACCCCCTTTTCCTTTGGGAAAGACTTCTCCTACTCTGGGTGATTTAAATGGGGCTGTCCATCAAAGCCAAGGGGGAGGCAAGTGACCCAGGCCTAGCCCATCATAATATGCCAACCCACTGGCCTCAGGAAACGGTACGGTAATCAGCCCATGTGATTTCTTCCTTGAATATTTTTGATCTTTGGAACAAAGATGCTTGGCGAATGTAAGCATGTACTTGCCATGTGCAAGAAGCCGGCTTGCAGGGAGAGAGAATGAGTTCAACACTGAGAAGCAGATGTGTGCAGAGATGAACCTGGAAGTCTCAGGTCCCAAGTTACAGCCTCTGAAGCCCTGGTTCCTGCAGAACTTCTGTATTATGTGAGTTTTCCCAGTATTCTTCCCATCTATGTGAGCCACATAAATTTCCATTTTTCACTTAACTGAATTGTATTAGGCTGTTGTTGTTTCCAAGTCAGAGTCCTGACTAATACAAACGCTTTGTTTGTAAAGGTGGGAAGCTGGTTGTGTGATCATTCGTAACTTTGTCCACTCTGACTCTGATGAGAAGGCACATTCTCCCCAAGTGGGTAGCATTCCCATCATACTGACCAAGATCATGGGAACCCCAATCTTTTGGGGTTAGGGCTCATTGATTTCCTATTCAAAGCTCTCTGGAGATATACTTGGTCTTACTAGTTGCTGATGTGATCTGCAGCATTCACTCCATCAAGCAGAATTTGAGTCTCTCAAGTCTTCGGAGTTATTTGAAGAAATACAGAAATCTCTTCTGGTTTCTTTGGCGCTTGTTCTATTCCCTTTCATCTCCAGCTCAGCACTATGAAAAGGTGTGATGTTGTGCAATCCTGGACTCTGGATGTATATGAAAGTATACAGGCATATTCTGAGCAATCAGGATTAGTAATGTGGCACACACACTCTACTCCCTTCATCATCATATAATTTTTTAAAAAAGCGTGCCCAGATTGATGAAACCTTCCAGGGAGGCCCATGCAGTCCTCTCTGCCAGGTGGGGTGCAAGAAGAGAGCTGCTCACGGTTACTCAGACACACAACAGGCTCCCAGTTTATTGCCAGCTTCAGGAGTGCCCCTGCAATCTGAGTCTTCCCTTGTTTGGGAAGTCTGCCTACTTTCTCATCAGGTTGTCTCTCTCCTCCTTCTGAAAAGTGCCCAGAACACTTCAGGAGGTCATCTGGCTTAATACCTTTCAGTGCCAGTAAATCCAGCATTTGTTGTTTCTTTTGTGCCCTTTTATGTGCCCTTTTATTTCTTTGAGTTCTCAGTATAGTACTTGGGGACAAGAACAGTGTATGCTGAGATTTCCTTTAAGAACATCATAGAAAAAACAAGGAATAAGGGGCTCAAGGGCAGTTTAAAGATGCTGGGGCATGTTTAGCATTTCATCATCAAGTTGAGGAAATAGAACTGAAAGGAATATACTTTGTGGTGTGTACTTTCTAGTTTAGAAAGACTGAGAGAGGGGTGACCAATTTAAGGTTTTTAGTTTCACAAAATTCATAAGAAGAAATAAAAGAGGATTTTTTCGCTACTATTTCATTTACCTTTGCTCTAATCTTCATTATTAACTTCTTTCTGCTACCTTTGGGTTTAGTTTGTTCTTCTTTTTCTAGCTCCTTGAGGTATAAAGTTAGATAGTTGATTTGAGATTTTTTTTTTTTTCGGTACGCGGGCCTCTCACTGTTGTGGCCCCTCCCATTGCGGAGCACAGGCTCCGGATGCGCAGGCTCAGGGGCCATGGCTCATGGGCCCAGCCACTCCGCGGCACGTGGGATCTTCCTGGACCGGGGCACGAACCCGTGTCCCCTGCATCGGCAGGCGGACTCTCAACCACTGCGCCACCAGGGAAGCCCCCTGAGATCTTTTTTAATGTAAGCTTTTATGGCTATAAACTTCCCTTTTAGCACCACTTATGCTGCATCCCATAAGTTTTGATAGGTTATATTCTCATTTTCATTTGTCTCAAGATATTTTATAATTTCTCCAGTGATTTCTTCTTTGACCCATTGGTTGTTTAACAGTGTATTATTTAATTTGCCTATTTCTGTGGATTTTCCAGTTTTCCTTCAGCTATTGATTTTTAGTTTCATTCTATTGCAGTTGGAAAAGATTGTTTGTATGACTTCAATCTTCTTAAATTTGTTAAGAATTGTTTTGTAGCCTAGCACATGGTCTATCCTGGAGAAAGTTCTGTGTGCACTTGAGGAGATGTGTATCAGCTCTTGTTGGTGACAGAGGCTCCTTCCTTGACTAAACTTTACTCAGTCTCCTCTAAGATCTCTAGGCCCTGACCTTGGCATCTGTCCTTTTTGGGCCTGCATCACCCAGTTATAGCAAGAATCACTATCAGCTAGTTTAGAGAGAATTCCTCCATCCTTGATATCTGATCACCCTCAATCTCTGATCAAATTCCTCACATCCCCACCATTCCCCAGGCAATGTCCGATCACCTTATCCTGCCTTCACCAAGAATACTGTTTAAGTCTGTTGAATAGGACTTCCCCTTACCCTTGATGTTTCCTTTTAGTAATTTTTCATCCACTGAACCCCAACCTGCTCCTTGGTTATAAATCTCCACTATTCCATGCTGTATTTGGAGTTGAGCCCAGTTCTACACTGAAGTCTCTTTTCCTCTATTGCAATAGTCCCTGAATAAAATGTGTTTACTGCTTTAACAATTGTCAGACTCTGTGTTTCTTTAACATTGGGCAGAGGATTTTTTTAATATTCACATAAATAAACAATAATGTGCAGGTGCCTACACAGACTTTTGGCTTGATTTGTTGGCATTTGCAAATGTAAATGATACAGTGACAACTTTACTACAGATGAGTCATTAGTCATATTTAAACAAAAAAGTAACCAAGACTTCCAACTGATGCTCTGCTGGGCCTCTCTGGAGCTCCATGGGGTCAGCAGAGGTGGTGGACCCCACCAGAATGCAATGATAAAGTGATAAAGAGAAAAATCTTAAAAGCAGTCAGAAAAAGAGGCTCATTATATAACAGAAACAATGAATGACCATAGACTTCCTGTCTGAAACAATGCAAGCCAGAAGACAATAATAATCCATCTTTAAAATGCTAAAAGACAAGGAAAATCTGTCAACTTAGAATTATTACATAGCCAGCAAACATGTTTTCCAAAAATACTTTTTTTAGACAAATGCCATAAGACCTGTAGTACAAATGGCACAGGAAATTCTTCAGGCAGAAGGAAAATGATATCAAACAGACATTTGGATCTTTAAAAAGGAAGAAAGAGTGCAGGAAATAGTAAATATGTGGGTAAATATAAGAGATTTCCCTTCACTGAAAAATTTTTAGAAGATAATTGATTTCGGGCTTCCCTGGTGGTGCAGTGGTTGAGAGTCCTCCTGCCAATGCAGGGGACACGGGTTCGTGCCCCGGTCTGGGAAGATCCAACATGCCATGGAGCAGCTGGGCCCGTGAGCCATGGCCACTGAGCCTGCGCGTCGGGAACCTGTGCTCCACAACGGGAGAGGCCACAACAGTGAGAGGCCCGCGTACCGCAAAAAAAAAAAAAAAAAAAAAGATAATTGATTTCTTAAAGTGAAAGTGATAACAATGTATTGTGGGCTTTATGGCCTAAGTAGAGTTAAAATGTATAACAATAATAGTAGACAAGATGAAACCTACTGGTGTAAGGTTCTGACATTACATCTGAAGTGAAATAAAATTATTTGAAGATAGACTGTATAAGTTAAGGATGTATGTTGAAAACCTTAGAGCAAACCACTTAAAAAAGAAGCAAAGCTGTCATAGTTAATAAGCCACTAAGTCAAGATAAAAATGGAATGATGGGGGAAAAAAGCCTAATACAGAAAAGTCAGGAAAAGAGAAAAGTAATAAAGAGCATATGGGACAGATGGGCCACACAGGAAAAACTAGCAAGATGGTAAATTGAAACCTAATTTAAAAATAATTATATTAAATGTAATGGTCTACATTGTCAGGGTTACAATGTACAGGTTTATTGTGGTTATGCTGTCAGGCACAAACTGGGTAGTTTTATAATGATTCAACAAGAAGACAATCTTAAACGAGTATGCTTACAACAGAACTTCAAACTACATGAATGGAGAAATAGGTAAGTCTAAAGTTATAGTTTGAGATTTCAAAACACTTGTCTTAATAATTGACTGAAAAGCAACAGATATGTAAAAGATTTAATGTAATGAAGATTATAACCATTTAATGATATTTGTTTAGAACATTACACATATATGTATAAAATCTGCCTATTTTTCTGATTGTTTTTAAGATTTAAAATACTACACACAACTTCAGAACATATATTCTTTTAAATATCACATGAAATGTTTACCAAGAGAGACCATATGCTGGGTCATAAAATGAGTTTTAATAAATTAAAATGACAGAGATCATATAGGATGTGTTTTTTAACCACAAAAGAATTAAATTAGAAATCAGTAATAGAAACATTGCTAATAACAGAAAAGTCTAAAGCCAATGATAAATCTTCCACCTTAAGAAGTTAGAAAGAACAATAAACCCAAATTAAGTAGAAAGAAGAAAACAAAACGACAGAAGTAGAAATCAATAAAATTTTTTAAATGGACAAATAATAGAGAAAATCAAATAAACCAAAGGCTGGGCCTTGGTAAAGATCAGTAAAGTTGTAAATTTTAGCTGGACTGATTTTAAAAAAAGGAGAAAAGATGCAGATTACTATTATCAAAAATGAAGGCAGAGACATCACAGCAGATTCTACATATATTTAAAGAATAATAAGAAAATATTATGCCAATAAAATCAACAACCTAGGGCTTCCCTGGTGGTGCAGTGGTTAAGAATCCACCTGCCAACGCAGAGGACACGGGTTCGATCCCTGGTCCAGGAAGATCCCACATGCTGCGGAGCAACTAAGCCTGTGTGCCACGCACCTAGAGCCCATGCTTTGCAACAAGAGAAGCCACCACGAGAAGCCTGTGCACCACAACGAGGAGTTGCCCCCACTCGCCGCAACTAGAGAAAGCCCATGCACAGCAACGAAGACCCAATGCAGCCAAAAATTTAAAAATTAATTAATTAATTAAATTAAAAAAAATCAACAACCTAAATGAAGTGGCCAAATTCCTTGCATTCCAGAATGGACTCTAGAAGAAACAGAAAACTAAACAGCCTTATCTCAATTTAAAAAAATAAATTTCCCATTAAAAATCTTCAGACAAATAAGATATCAGGCTTAGGTGGCTCCACTGGTGAATTTTATCAAACATTTAAGGATGAAATACCAATTCTATGCAAAATTAGAAAATGCAGGAGAAAGTAAATTACCTACCAACTCATATCATGAGGCTTACAAACAAATATTCCTCATAAATGTAGATGCAAAAAATTCTTAGCAAGTATTAGAAATTAAATCTAGCAGTATATACAAAGTGTAATACATTGCAACCAAGTAAATTTATCCCAGGGATGCAAGGTTGATTTAACATTTGAAAAATCAATCGATGTCATTTATCATATAAAAAAGAGGAAAACCATATGATTACCTCAATAGATGCTGAAAGAGTACTTGATAAAATTCAACACCTATACAAAATAAAATCTCTTAGCAAACTAGATATAACAGGGAATTTCCTCAACTTAATAAAAAGCATCTATGAAAAATGTGTACCTAAATAATACTAAATGGTGAAAGACTAAATGCTTTCTCCTCTGAGATGAAAAACAATAAAACAGCAATAAAAAAAACAATAAAAGGATATCCACTCTCACCATTTCTATTTAACATCATACTGACAGTCCTAGCCAGTGTAACAAGGCAAGAAAAAGAAATAAAATGCATACATAATGTACAACTGCTTTTATTCACAGATGTTATGTTTGCATATATAAAAAAATCTAGAGGAATCTATAAAATGCCACTAGAATAAGTGAGTTTAGAAAGTTTGTGTATAAAGTTAATACACAAAAATCAACTGCATTTACTTAGTTGAGGCAGCCAGGCTCCTTAGTTGTGGCTTGCTGGCTCCTTAGTTGAGGCAGGAGGGCTCCTTAGTTGCAGCATGTATGTGGGATCTAGTTCCCTGACCAGGGATCGAACCTGCCCCGCCCCCCTGCATTGGGAGTGCAGAGTCTTAACCACTGTGCCACCAGGGAAGTCCCTCTTTATTTTGAATTGAAGCACAGTGGATTTACAATATTATATTAGTTTCATGTGTACAACATAGTGATTCAAAATTTTTATAGATTATACTCCATTTAAAGTTATTATAAAATATTGGCTATACTCCCTATACTGTACAATATATTCTTGTAGCTTATTTATTTTATACATAGTAGTTTGTACCTCTTAATCCCCTACCCCTATTATGCCCCCCTATCCGTCTTCCCACAGGTAACCACTAGTTTGCTCTCTATATCTGTGGGTCTTGTTTCTGTTTTGTTATATTCAGTAGTTTTTATTTATTTATTTATTTTTGGCTGTGTTGGGTCTTCGTTGCTGTGCATGGGTTTTCTCTAATTGTGGCAAGCTGGGGTTACTCTTCATTGGGGTGCACGGGCTTCTCATTGTGGTGGCTTCTCTTGTTGCGGAGCATGGGCTCTAGATGTGCAGGCTTCAGTAGTTGTGACGCATGGGCTCAGTAGTTGTGGAGCATGGGCTTAGTTGTTCCGCGGCACGTGGGATCTTCCCAGGCCAGGGATCAAACCCGTGTACCCTGCATTGGCAGGTGGATTCCTAACCACTGCGCCACTAGGGAAGTTCCTATTCAGTAGCTTTATTTTTTAGATTACACATATAACACAGAGTATTTGTCTTTCTCTGTCTTGACTTATTTCACTAATCATAATACCTTCCAGGTCCATCGGTGTCATTGCAAATGGCAAAATTTCATTCTTTTTTATGGCTGAGTAGCTGAAGTATTTCTTTAAAATAGAATTCAACAGCTTTTGGTTTTTTTTTTTTGGAAACCCTTTAATCTCGTTATAGCAGTGGTTTCTTACCTGGGCTGATTCTGACCCCTCCCTCCAGGGGACATTTGGCCATATCTGGAGACACTTTTGGCTGTCACACATGGGGGTGGTGCTACTGGAGTATAGGTCAGGGACACTGCTAAACATCCTACAATACACAAAGTGGTCTCCCTGTAACGAAGCATCATGCGGCCCAAAATGTTAACAGTGCTGAGTTTGAGAAATCCCATTCTTTAGGATAAGAAAATTCATTTTTTCAAAATTAGATTTTCTCACTCTCCCCTCTAATTAAAAGGAAATGGAACTCCATTTTGTAAGTCATGAGAAGCAGAAATGATGTTATCACATGGTGATGCCAGTCACAATACTTCTGATGTCCATAATTATTTTCAGAAAGTAAAAGTGCTTGATAACATCTTCAGGAAAAACACAAACTTCATATATAGGTAGTATAATTAACATTGTAAAGTATTAAAAATGAACTTACCTTTGGTTCATTGATAAAGTTCCCTGAACATAGTGACTACCATGGGTTGCTTTTGACTGGAGTTTCTTTATGAGACTGAAGTTTCCACCAAATTGTTAATTGCTTTCAGTTTCCCCATCTCCAAGAAAGGCAAAAAAGGTACCTGAGAAAGAAGCTGTTACTGTTCTTGTTTTCTTGCTACTGGCACATTAGTATTTGACAGTGGTTCTGTACTAAATTCTGGGGCTGCTACTGAAATGTCATTAAATTCCAACTTTACACATCTGGCATGCCGCCAAATCCAGCTCAGTGTGTTAAAAGTGTGGATTACGGCCCCCAAAAATCAATGCTCTAGAATTCTGCGTTTATGTAAACCTACAATTAAAAAGTGGGCAGTCACTTTCTTTGCTTATCTGATGAGGGGAAGAGAAGGGAGCTGTTTTTCTAGGGTGGAGAGGTGAAAGTGTCAACTTAAAACAGAAGAATTCCCTGGCACATCCTTTAAGACATAGCTTTTGATAAAGACAGTTTCTCTGTACACCTCTCAGCCTAGCACTGACCTGCACTGGTCAGGGAAGGTCCCTCATTTTCACAGACAAACTTTGGGAGTTTCTTCAGAGAACCTGGTTTGGTGTTGTAGAATTTCCTTAAGAAATGTGTGAGCATTTGTGAGTAATGGGAAAACAAAACAAAACACTGGATCCTCATGAAAGAAGGTAGCGATAGCACGAGAGGACAGTTTTTGGACAGTGCATGTGTGGGTATGCTTATTTTAAATGACAGAGAGGTTATCCACAAGGCTCCTCGTGGAAAGGCAGGCACTTCTCCCAATCCCGCAGGAAAACAACGTAAAGCTTCAAGCAGTATAGTCACTGCCTGCCATCTAGCAATTAAAAATGGCAGGATGGGAAGACTAGAGATTCATTCGGCGCCTCTCTTGCAGGGATCAGTGTATTAAGGTGGAGCTGCCAAAGCAACAGGTACTATCCTACTTCTAGAGGCTAAGGTTTGATGCATTCATATTAGAAAGGGATTTAGGACACAGTTCTACCCACAGGGTAAAACAATGTCAGCAATAGCAGCTTCAAATTCAAAGGAAATATTTATACACAGATACAATGAAAGATACAGTTTATCTTTGTAGCAGGTAGCTGTGGCTGTCAGTCAGCTGCTGAAAACAATTTCAGAAAAAAAAAACTTTGCAGAGTTGGTTTTTCGATCATTTTGACCAAAGCAGAGCAAAGCAAACCAAGGCAAAGCAAAGCAAAGCAAAAAAAAAAAAAAAAAGGAAAAAAAAATTCTTTTCCAGGAAATCTATTATTTTTCATCACAACAGAAAAATCTCTGTATTGAAATGTTTTGGCTACATTTCTCATTTTGGGGGTAGAGTGGTTCTGGACATGAAAGATTTGTATTTCTCAGGGCAGTCCCCTCAACCTTCTTTTTTTTGCGGGTGGGGGTGTGTTCTATTGCTTTCTTTTTTTTTTTTTTTTTTTTTTTTTCCTAGTTAAGAAATACATAATAAATATGATATTATAAAATACTATATATGTGAATTTGGAGTTCTACATATCTAATAAAACACAGAAATCTTTTTTTTTTTTAGCAGTACGTGGGCCTCTCACTGTTGTGGCCTCTCCTGCTGAGGAGCACAGGCTCCGGACGCGCAGGCTCAGCAGCCATGCCTCACGGACCCAGCCGCTCCGCGGCATGTGGGATCTTCCCAGACCGGGTCACAAACCTGTGTCCCCTGCATCAGCAGGCGGACTCTCAACCACTGCGCCACCAGGGAAGCCCCTCTATTGCTTTCTTAATCAGCTTTCCCAAGAATCACCTTTTCAAGTGGAGTAATGATAGAGCTATAACTAGCTCTGCAGTCTAGGAAACTGGGTGTTAGTGTGATAGGAAATATGAAAGATTTTGACTGAATTATGGGAATACTATATAGAATTTGAATAGAATTTTATCCTTTATTCATTTTAAGATAATTTTATCTTACTCAAAGGAGACTTGATAAGTGATTTAAAAGGGGCACTATTAGAGAGTTAGGATTTAATTGTAATCTTATTTACATTTCAAATGCAGAATCAAATTTCAGTATCTTTTGCCATACTTGAGAGAGAATGGATTTAGTTAAGTGTTTTTATTTGTGGCTGGGGAGGCTAAAATAGCTGACAGGTACTTATGTAAGGGGAAGATTAGCTCTCCTCATTCCATGCTGCCAGGTTCAAGATGTGCCCACTGCACTGATAGTTCTGCAAACATATAACATCATGTTAGATTCCATCAATACGTTTACCCCAGGAGTGAAACTGGGACATGCCATTGTCTTTTCTAGCTTCGTATTATCTATGGCTGCATAACAAATTACCCCTAAGTTTAGCAGCTTAAGGCAACATATACTATCTTGGGTTTCTGAGTCAGTAATCTGGGTGTGGCTCAAGGTCCCTCACAAACTATAATCAAGGTATTGTCTGTGGTCATCTCAAGGCTCCAGTGTGGGGAGGAACCTCTTCCAGACCCAGTCACGTGTTGCTGGCAGGATTCAGTTCCTTGCAGGTGGTTGTACTGGGGGCCTCTGTGCTGTTGCCTGTAAACCCTGGTTTCTTGTCACATAAGCCTCTCCATAGGTCATCTCAGAACATGGCAACTGGCTTCCATCAGAGCAGGAAAGCACAAAAGTAATAGTGAGCCAGATAGAAGACAGAGTCTTTCTGTCACCTAATCTCAGTAGAGACGTGTCCTTTTGGCCGTATTCTGTTCATTAGAAGCAGGTCACTAGGTCCAGCTCACATTCAAGGTCAGGGGATGATAGGATTGTGAATACTGGGAGGTAGGAATTGCTGGGAGCCATCTTGGAAGCCTCCTACCACTTATTTAAAGCTTTATTTTTTCTTTTTTTATATTAAAAACTAATGACTGAGAAAGTAAGGTTACCTTCAGATGCTGAATGTGAAAGGCAGAGGCCACATATTTGAGTCAGTTGCAGCAAGTTACTTGTGCACATTTTCAGAGCTAAATTGTCTTCTGAGGCGTTACACGTAACAGACTGATAGAGTTACTCAAAGGTAGAGAAAACTCCCCTACGATTCACATGACTATTTTTGGGTTCAAAATTTGTGAATGCTTCTCTGAAACACCACTTAATACAAAGCTTAATACAAATCCTAGACAATGTCATCAATGGAAGAATAGAACAAGATTTGAAAAGCATGTTCAAAACCTAGATTTTTTGATGGAAATTCCTTCTAGCAATCAGCAGGTACTCAAAATGTTTCAATAAAGAAGGTACCGGCTCAAGTGGCCTGCTAGCACCAGATGTTACAGAGTATGACAAAGCTTGGAGGGTGAGACCACTTTTAGATAAAAGCTATTTCTTGATCCTAAATAACACAAAAAGTAAAATTGCTCTGTAACTATTTGCGGAGACAGATCAATGGTAGCTACCTTTCTTTTCTTCTCCTTTTGCTCCTTGATCTGTGTGACTAAAGACTCAAGAATTTTTGGCTTTCTTTGCTTTCTCCTCAGGGTACACCTTTCATGAGGTCTACCCACCCACCCTTACTAAGCTTGGCTGTGTACCTCAAAAGGACAACGTGTTCTGACAGCCCACTCTGTGGAAGATCTCAGGGCCACTTCAGTGACCAGAGGCAGTAGCCTGGATCCTGCGGGCAACCTAAGACCATCTTGTTCTTTTTTTTTTTTTTTAAGTTCCTCACTTGAAGATTTATTTGAATAATAGCCTGAGGAAGCTTTTATTTTTTGTCGTAACTATGATTATTTTAGTTTGGAAGTGACCAGATAGGAAATGCCAACTTTGCCTGTGAAAGAATTTAGGATTCTTTGCGACTTCTAGAGACTTTGGAAATTGAGGCAAGGGAGGAAATCAAAACACAAGTTTTATTCCCAGTTCAAGGGTAAAATTCTTTACTGTGATGTATCAAATCGAGTATTAAGCATATGAGAAGTCTTATATGGTCTGGAGGTTCACCTCTAAAAGAAAAATCATTGCTTCAGAAGAATATACTCAAGACAGTACATACTAAACATGCACCCCAGTCATTAGCTTCCTGGGCTTTTGTAGTCATTAAACCAATCACAGAAATATATGGAAAAGTTGCTTTAAAAAAAGCAAATTCAGAATTATGAGTTTGTTATTAGTAGAGGTATATAAAACATGGACAACTGATTTTGCAGAAAGCTAAAAAAAAGATATCCGAGGTCAACTTGTCATATTATTTAGTTCACAACTCAAATCATTCTCCAAACTCAAGAGATACAGCACACACGTGCTTTAATTTCTAGAGTATGTTTTTTCCTTTAGGTTTAAAAAAGATCACAAAAGCAAAACACTGAAAGCTCTTTCTGTCCAGTGTCAAGGATATAAATTGTTAACAAACATTG
The DNA here is from genome assembly GCF_000442215.2 of Lipotes vexillifer. Classification (NCBI taxonomy): domain Eukaryota; kingdom Metazoa; phylum Chordata; class Mammalia; order Artiodactyla; family Lipotidae; genus Lipotes; species Lipotes vexillifer. Next base: position 354,844 of record NW_006776475.1, on the reverse strand, counting down.
TTTATTAAGAATTCACAGTAATTGTCTTGTAGAATTTGCAGGTGCCAAGAAATGATGGCAACAAAATTGTAGAATAACAAAGTGTTACATAAGGAAAAAAAAAAGTAAAATATAATGCTTTGAAGGAAATTGTTGTAGAATAAATTACATTTTAAATCAGAGTAATTGACAGCCTTACATGAAACATCTGGGCTGCTGTTTAGAGTGGCTTTTAAAACATATAGCCAGCTAAAGCAGGGAGAGAGCAGAAAGCAAGGAAAGGGTGATGGACTAGCTCTGAGATGTGGGCACTGCTTTCTCTTCTCTGTGCTTCAGTCTTCTCATTAATAAAGTTGGAGCAGATATTCTTTCTTGGATCTTCAAAAAAAACAAAATCTCATGGTTCCTTCTGATCATGAACAATAGAGCAGACACCATTTTGTAAGAGAGCATACTCTTCTCTGATTGAGAATTATTCCTGTAGTCACAACTAGGCTTTTCCTATCCTGTTCATCAGTTGACACACTCCTGAAACAAGGAAGCGTCCTCACCAGACAATAGCAGAACTATAAAAATGTTCAGGCATTTAGGAGGTTCTTTTAATGCCTAATAATCATATGAAAAGTGACAAAGACACTGACACAAGCTATTAACAATTCAAAATAAAAGGAGTGTTTTTGATCTCTTTTGTGATTTGAAATGTGGAAAATCCTTTGCTTTTTGTTAAACGTTTGGGGTGAACATCTCCCCTCACAAAAGGTACATCATACTTTATTCCTACATACTTCAGATGTTGGGATTAGTAGGCTTCCTGAAATTTGAGGGCACTTGGGGATTAATACCTTGTGTTAAATTTGGGATCAATGGTGTCACAAATGACAGTGCTGTACAAGTGCACCTAATGCTGCTTCTGAATTGAAGATATTCTCTCCTCCAGATTTGCCTTTTTTGTTCTATGTTTAACACTGGGTATTATATTCTCTGTGAAGGGTGTAATAACTTCCACAAGATGGCTAAATTTCTTCTTAAATTACTAAAATTTATGGCTTTCACATTAGTAAACAATTTGCAAAGTTTTCTCATTACCTCAAAGGTGAAAGACTATATATACAGCAATTAGCATTATTCTGGAAATAATACCTAAAATTTATTAGTTTCATTCTCTTCTCTTCATAGCATATACTGCCAAATGTTTAAGAAATAAATGAGATCTAATACCCACCTATAGTTCAATGAATAATAATAAGCCAGTTTCACAGATGTAGAGAACTAACATATGGACACCAAAGGGGGAAAGTGGAGGGGGTTGTGGTGGTGGTGTGATGAACTGGGAGATTGGGATTGACATGTATACACTGATGTGCATAAAGTAGATAACTGATAAGAACCTGCTGTATAAAAAAATAAAATAAAATTCAAAATAAAATAAAATAATAAGCCAGTCTCAGGCTAGCTTAGCTATTGATCGTCTGGTTCTTTAGTTCCTAGACCACACTGAGATGTGTCTTCACTGGGTTAAGATTTACCATTATGGCCTCTCTCTCTATTTTGCACTTTCTTTAAATTATGAGGAAATGTAGTTCAATATGAAGACCCTCCTTTCTTTAGTTTAAGAGAAAACTAGCCTCTTGCAGATAAGTTTGAGTTTTCTACCATGAAAAACAAAGATTTCATTTGTTTTAGCAGCAAGAAAATTTAGAATCAGATTTGTTGTCCAAGCTTTGCTGAGTTGCCTGAAATCATGTACTTCTGTACTTTTTTAATGTTAAACGTCTTCTTTAAAGGCTTTGTATTTTGTAGGCCTCTTCATACCCTTTTAAGAGACAGCAAGATACAAATTTCAAAAATAAAAATACAGGGGCTTCCTTGGTGGCACAGTGGTTGAGGGTCCGCCTGCTGATGCAGGGGACGCGAGTTCTTGCCCCGGTACGGAAGGATCCCGCATGCCGCGGAGCGGCTGGGCCCGTGAGCCGTGGCCGCTGGGCCTGCGCATCTGGAGCCTGTGCTCCGCAGCGAGAGAGGCCACAAGAGAGGCCCGCGTACCCCCAAAAAAAAAAAAAAAAAAAAAAAATACAGTTACAAGTGACTAGTTAAGCATATTGTATTATTTTCTACTATAGATGTTAAAGACGATTTAATAGTTTTTTTAAAATGTATATAATTTTACATAGAAAATATAATTTTCCTTTCATTAAGAATGAGATCACAGTTATTATTTTATTAAGGATTTACTAAATACTGTCTGGTGTGTTACCTACTAAAATGCCTTTTCAGCTACTGAAAGAATTTAGCTACCTAATCTGGCTCTGGTTCATTAGTTCATTGAATACTACATTTGTTAAGTTTTTTTACCTTCCCAAGTTATATTTTTAAAACAGGAAATTATGCTGACTTAAAAAAAACTTAAATCAAGACAATACTATTTGTAGGCTTTCCTATCTTCTGGATAGTATATACTTTTTTAAAAATAAAAAATGTGATATAATAAGCATTTTGAAGGAGTGTTATACATGTATCGTGTTTAAGGTCACAGTTTTCATTAATCTGAGAGAACATACAGATGTGATACTTTAAAAAAATCAGTGAAATCCAGTGAAACTTTAATTTCTCATTTCATTGAGAATTTAACTACAAAAAATATCAGAAATGAGAATTTATCTTTTAGTTATAATTCAATAAATGGATTCCTTTCTATATATATCTTAAGATCAAAAATCTCAGTGCCATGAATAACATGATTGAAGAATCATGTAACAATGTATATTTTAATATCAGATTTGTGTAGTGATTTAGAACAATAAATATCACACAGTGAAAAATTTATCATAAACTAAATGCAATAACAAGAGGAAACAAACGCTTATGTACACATTACCAAGGTCTTTACAATAAATTATAGTGTACAGTTCCATCACAGCATATTTGTATACAAAGTCACTAATGCAAACACTGAAAGAAATCTGTCATGTAGCTCTTTAATCTTGATTTAATAAAGTTTGTACAGTATCAAATAATATCAAAAGTCTAAAAAAACACAATGAGTTTTTATATCATGTTTATAAATTATTGTTTATATACCATTAAAAAAAAATAAGGTCAAAAGTGCAGTTTAAAAAAAAGTGGAAATTGTTATTCTTGGTAAGAACTAGAAAAACATACTGTCCCAAGTAAGAAGCAATCTAAAGGCTTATACAGTTTCTTAGACATTTTCCTTTAACTCTCAAACAACCTTGGTTACCATATCCTACAAGATAAACCAATACAAAGGGAGTGAAATAATCTTTTTATAAAAATAATACAAAACACAGATCTAGTAATGAGAAACACTGGAAATAAATATAATGATAGGCCTCCTCCAAAATGCATTAAATGACTTTTTGCTCACAGGAATGAATGGGCTATCACTGAATGTGATAAAACTTGGGAAATTTCAAAGCATTTCTAAAAATTTTAATCTTTGTCAAGTTTTTAGGTATAACTGGCAATGGTGCATACATCCCAGGATTATGAAACTTTTTCGTATAACTAAGACAAAATATGACTTAAAGGTGCTAAATCATATCACAGAAAATAAAGACTAAGGATCCCATAATTAAAAGGCAGCAGTATAGAAACTAGTCAAGAAGAAACAGATGGACAAAACACAACGCTGTGTCTTAATTGGCACTTATCACAGTAACTAGTTATATTTTGACAAATTCTAGAACAAATGCCTATATTGAAATACATGTGATACATGAACCACTTATATAAGAAACTGAAAGGGTAAAATTACTGGCTTATAAAACAAATTAAATTTAGAGAAAAGAAAAAAATAAAAGGAATGTGAAGAAAAATCTTACTTTTAAACTTATTGTGGGATCAAAACATTGACAGAGATGTATCAATCAGGAGCAGTCTTCCTGCTGCTAAGACCTGCAGGCAGCTGAGCCTGGCGCAACACCACCCCTCATCTCTCCAAATGCTACTATGTAACTGGTGCTTTATTTGTAGGACACTGAGCAATAGAGGCTTATTTTCTGTTTTTTACTGAATGGAATAAGTTCCCAGGTTGGGTTAACATATATAGACTGCCCGAGATAATAAACACTTCACCATTACATTAGGTTAATGGGAAATGAAGATCTTCCTGGCTCTGACAGGAGAAAAGTGTTGGCTGCTGAAAACAGTATGGGTGCTCTGTAGGCTACATACGTACATACTTAATAATTAATGTCACCTTCAGTAGAAGATTAAAAATCGATGGATATGGATGCTTGTGCAGAATCTTCCCGCCCTCTGACATAAATTTCACAGGGAATCTCTTCCATTACTCTGTCTTCTAGGGCCTGTTCAGGGCACTCGTGTGCCTGCTTGAAAGTGTAGCTACTCTTTTTGAAGGTGCTATTAAATGTTTTCATTGGCTGTGGTTGTGCAAAATCATTTCGGAAGGGAAGTTCCATGGAACTGAGGTTGGTCCTGCTTTGTTTGATGCTGGGTGCCTGCGATCCACAGTGATGGTCGTGGATGCACCGCGACGCCGTGGAGGAGCACCGTGCCTTCTGATAGCTGTCCAGTTCCTCCGACAGGTCGGCCAGGTCCGCAGACATCTCCTTGTCTCTCAGTGAAAACAGTTCATAATGAGGAGGATCAAACACTTCTTGGAATCCAGTTTTATTAAAAGCAGTTTTGCAAGCCATGACCTTTTTTCGAGGCTGTTTCACTTGTACTAAAATAGAAATAATGAGAAGGACCAAGACAATCCCTGATGTAATGCCAATAATTGTTCCGTGAGTTTTAGTGATTTGTTCAAACAGTCCTACTTTTTTCTTTTCTGCAGAAAAGAGAAAGAAAAACGATGAGCCTTTTAAAATTCGTTCATGAGTCCTGTCACAAATTGGTAAAGTATTTTTAAGTAAAGCAGAACACTTCTGTATTTTTTTTCAAATACAACACAGAAAATGCAATTTAAAATTAGGTTTTTAAACAAAATAATCCCATTACGACTTCTGGTTAAACTAACCAATCATAACGCAGCTAGACAGACTACGAAAAAGGAAAAGGACTTGGTTCTTTACTCAGAAGGCACGTGAATACATAGCTTGCAAATCAAAGTAATACATGAATACGAAAAACGCCAAAACAAAATACTCTTGTTCTATCAAGTTTAGCTTTTCTGCTCTATGGTAGTTTTGAGTATACCCATAGTATTTCTACTGATGGCCATGAGCAAGAGAGAAGGAAAATGATCTGACTAACCCACTCAGGTATGTTATCATGGTCTACTGTTTTTGAATGATTACCTGAAAATACTTTCTCTCAAGTACTTAAGATAGCCATATCAGATTACATTAACTTTCCACAGTAAGATATTTATTGAACTCTTGGGAGAATAAAAGGGAGATAAACTTTAGTACTGAAACAGTGATTTGATAACCAGTTTGTAGACATTCAACTAGTATTACCACAAGCCATATTTATCTTCCAGGGAGTATATACTGGAAATATAGTGTAGGAAATTCATGGAATAAAAAAAGCAGTCCTTATAATGATTCTGTTTTTACATTGTAAGACTGAATCCACCAGTTGATTTTTATTAAGTAGTATTTTCATTTAATTAAAAAAATAAGAATACTCTAGGTTACAATCTAAATTATTATGAGAATAAGGTATCTTTACAATAGAAATGACCAAGAAAATAAGGGCAGGAAATACCATGATTGACTTTTGAACAACTTTAAGGTAAAAAACATAGTCTATAAAAAAAAATGCTTTTGTTGAGAATAAATATTTTTCTTCACTTTTACCATATCCCAGAGGTCTATGATCCATTAAGGAGAACATTTATTTTATATGTGTTTATTCCAGCCAAAGCAGTTATGCCAAGCACAGTTGTAGAAAAAGACATTTTAATTTTTTCTTAATGAAATGCAATGGACACTCCTCTCTCAAAAAGGCTGGCCTTTGCCAGTAGACTCACCTTTACAATGATTTTCATCCCAGGGGTATGCACAGTTTTGAACCCCATTACAGACTAAAGAATTATTGATGCACATGTTGCTATGGCAAAAGAAAGTGCTGCCTGTGCAGGGAGCTGTAGGAAAAAAGGAAACTTTGTTGCTAAGAACTGAAAGCATACAGATTACAACTCATCCTGATTTATTTTACATTTACTCTTATAAAGTCAATATCTTACCTCAAAGGCTTTTTTGTGAACACACTCTGTACTACACAAACAATAAGACAAAGGCCAATATTCTCTGTTGCTGACTCATGTAAACCTGAACTTAGTTTGGGCACCAAAAGACTGTATTTAGTGTAATGACAATATGAATATACGGTCATCCCTTGGTATCTGAGGGGGATTGGTTCCAGGACCTGCTGCAGACACCAAAACGTGCAGATGCTCATGTCCCATAGTAGGCCTCTCCATATCCAGTTCCTCATCTGTGGATTCAACCAACCATAGATCATGTAGTACTGTAGTATTTGCTACTGAAAAAAATCCATGTATAAGTGGACCTGCACAGTTCAAACCTCTGTTACTCAGGGGTCAACTGTATTTCCCATGGTTCTTATGAAACTAGTATATAGCCCGGTATATATATATATATATATTTTTTGGCTGTGTCGGGTCTTTGTTTCTGTGCATGGGCTTTATCTAGTTGTGGCGAGCGGGGGCTACTCTTCTTTGCAGTGTGCGGGCTTCTCATTGTGGTGGCTGCTCTTGTGGAGCACAGGCTCTAGGCGTTCAGGCTTCAGTAGTTGCGGCATGTGGGCTCAGTAGTTGTGGCTTGCGGGCTATAGAGCGCAGGCTCAGTAGTTGTGGTGCATGGGCTTAGTTGCTCCATGGCATGTGGGATCTTCCCAGACCAGGGCTCGAACCCGTGTCCCCTGTACTGGCAGGTGGATTCTCAACCACTGCGCCATAGCCTGGTACATTTTTTCAAAAGGTTAAAAGAAAATGTTAGCAAAGACGTGGAGACACTGAACCCTTGTGCATTGCTGGAAGAAATGTAAAATGGTGCAGCTGCTGTGGTAAATAGTATGGCAGTTCCTCAAAAATTCATATAGGTTACCATAAGCTCCAGCAATTCTCCTTCTAGGTATATACTCTTAAGAATTGAAGGCAGAGACTCGAACAGATACTTGCTGTTCATAGCAGCATTATGCACAAGAGCCAAAAGGTTAAAGCAACCCAAATGTCTGTTGATGGATGAATGGATTACAACAGACAAAACGGAAAAAAAGCACTCTTTGGAATTTCAAAAAAAAAGTTTTAAACAGTAAAGATATATGGAATATATGCCATTGAATTTCATATTTGATATAATTCTTAAAAAAACCTTAATGGTCTCAAAGCTCATCATAAGGACAATAAGTATTAGTTACATACATAAGCTGTTAGATTAAGGATAGAAAAGCCAATGAAGATGTATGGTGGTATTTTTTTTTTTTTAAAGCTTCCTTTATTTATTTTTATGTTGGGGGTAGGAGTTTATTAATTAATTAATTTATTTTTGCTGTGTTGGGTCTTCATTTCTGTGCGAGGGCTTTCTCTAGTTGTGGCAAGCGGGGGCCACTCTTCATCGTGGTGCGCAGGCCTCTCACTATCGTGGCCTCTCGTTGCGGAGCATAGGCTCCAGATGCGCAGGCTCAGTAGTTGTGGCTCACAGGCCCAGTTGCTCCGCGGCATGTGGAATCCTCCCAGACCAGGGCTTGAACCCGTGTCCCCTGCATTAGCAGGCAGATTCTCAACCACTGTGCTACCAGGGAAGCCCCTATGGTGGTATTTTATTCAAGTACAAAATTAGCTAGTGTACCCACTTCTGTTGTGTCATATATATCATAAAATCATATTACACAAATATGTGTACTTTAAAACATAACAAGTGTCCTAGAGAACATATAACATTTTTGAATTCCTCATTTCTAAAAACTGGAGTTTTCTGTTTTTTGTTTATATATCATACCATAATTCTATTATATACTATATCATATTACATGTTGAATTCTTATTTTACCTATTTTATCCAGTTCACAAATGGGGGATACAGGGAAGAGAAGCTATTTTCAAGACAGGGTGAGTGAAGTTATAAACAGCACTGTGGCTTCTAGGTATTCTGATTTTCTGAGTGAAACTATCATCAGCTCTTAACGTTTATCAACAGAACATTACATGACACTACTTTGATGGCTCTTCATAGTTCCAAAAGTGGCAAAAAAGACAGGTTTTCTGCAGTGTTTCTTACTGATTGAACAGTGAGTGGAAAATACCCTTAGTGGAAAAAATAATAGAGTTCTTTTTTTTTTTTTCGGTACGCGGGCCTCTCACTGTTGTGGCCTCTCCCGTTGCGGAGCACAGGCTCCGGACGCGCAGGCTCAGCGGTCATGGCTCACGGGCCCAGCCGCTCCGCGCCATGTGGGATCTTCCCGGACCGGGGCACGAACCCGTGTTCCCTGCATTGGCAGGCGGACTCTCAACCACTGCGCCACCAGGGAAGCCCCGATAGAGTTCTTTATAACTGTTCTCCACATTATTTAAAGCAATTAGAGAGCAGCACTGATATTGTCAGATTTCGTTTTGTAGAAATGTAAAGTGTATTTAAAATTACTTTATGGATTTTCAAAGGACAAGCACAGCTGTTATTATTATAATGAGAATCAAAGTATGAGTTATTGACATGGGTTGCTAATGACATGCTTCAATTCAAAACTATATAAAATGGCTGAATTATAAGTCTTTATAAATAAGGGACAAAGATAACAGCAAATATACTGCTGTTATGAACTACTCTCTACTTACAGCCTGAGGACTTTCTCCTTTCCCCTTTACTCACTATGGGTCATGGTGTGGGAGAGAAGAGGGGGTTAGGATTTTAGCTTCCCTCTACTTCTGATGAGATGTGGCAATGATGGTGAAAGATGGTTCTCTCCTTCAATTAGGTCTGCAGGGGACCCGTAGGGCAGTATGTCACTGAAAATCACACTATGGATTTATTCTAACAAAAATATCTTGGGCTGCTTTCACAGTTCTAGTCCTGGAAATTACTTTCCTAAAACCATTCCCTTTCTTAAAGAGTGAGGTATATATTAGTATTCAGTGCTTGGGAAGAAGTCAAACATATCCTGGTTGCTATTCTATATCATTCATTTTAGCCAAGTTATACTATTTTAGTCACATCTGCAATCTACAATGAGTAGAAATGAAGTGAATCTCTCACGCAGAATTAGTCCATTTATATAAGCCTCCTCAGAAATATTTTCATGGATGGATTAATAATAATTACAAATCATTAACATTTTAGAGAACAAAAGAGTTTAACAATTTGAATTAATGATAAGCATGTAAAAATGTACTGTTTGGAGCTCTCAAATGTGCTTATCAAATGGACATTCTTAAACTGGGACTTTTATAAAAATTCACAAAATCCTTTATTTTGATCACACACTTCTTTTGGAGGGGAGGTTTTCTTTTTCTTCTTGGGTAATAAAGCTACATTTAGGATATGGAGCTAAGTCTACTGCAGCCTTCAATTAGTCTGACCTTTAGTGACTAGTGTAAAGATATCACTTGAAGGAGGCTTGTCACCTGTTTACTTATCAGATTTGTATTAAAGAGAAATCATTAGTGTTTACAGAGAAAACAGTTAAAACATGTTAGAGAAGAATTTTACATGTAAGTTTAGACCACTGCTAAAATAAATATAATGTGAGTCAAGAATGTGAACAAGTAGCCATATTTAAAGGTCTTTAAAAATAAACTGGTGGAATTAGTTCTACTGATAGTTTACTTAACCTAATATACCTGTGCAAAAAGTTAATGCAGCAGGACCAAGGCTGCTACCTTTAGAAGGGTCTGTGTGCAAGGCTGGCCCTTAGCTGGCATCTGGGAACTTGGCTTTCCTCTATTACCTGACTGATAAGGTGGTTCACGGTGCCTAGAGTTTGTGTTAACAATGTCATCTATGCCAAATACTTGCTTTCCTTCTGTGAATCTAGAATTTCGGTATACGCAAGGCAGACAGTGCCGATGTGAACAGCCCCCAATATAAAACCTTGGGTGTTGAATCTCTAAATGGGCTTTTCTGGGCAGAAACATTTTACATATTACTGCATTTTCTGGTTGCTGGGGAAATGAACATACTCAGTGTGCCCCACTTGGCAAGGAGAGAGCATAATGAAGCCTGTGAAAGGACTTGTCCAGATTCAGACAATCTTTTTCCCTTACTGATCCTTTCACTGTAATAATCTTAGCTGTTAGGACGAATGTATGTTGGTCCTAGCAAATCACCTATCATGTGGGTGGTGTTGCGGAGCCCTGAAACAATATCCAAAATGTTATCATTTTAACATGTAATCAGTATAAAACATTATTAATGAGATATTTTACATTCTTTTTTTTTTTTGCGGTACGCGGGCCTCTCACTGCTGTGGCCTCTCCCGTTGCGGAGCACAGGCTCCGGACGTGCAGGCTCAGCGGCCATGGCTCACGGGCCCAGCCGCTCCGCGGCATGTGGGATCTTCCCGGACCGGGGCACGAACCCGTGTTCCCTGCAACGGCAGGCGGACTCTCAACCACTAGTGCCACCAGGGAAGCCCCCTACATTCTTTATTTCATACCAAGACTTTGAAATCTGGGATCTATTTTTGTAATTATAGCACATTTCAATGTAGACTGGCTGCACTGTTAAGTGCTCACCAGCTACATGTGGCTGATGGACCCTGTACTGGACAGCATGGGTAGTACAGATGTTGGGAGTAAATGTACTGAGGAAAAAGTAAGAAGGCTAAAATGCTTTCTTGCTAACTGCATCTTTGTATCAAGTGCTGATTTGAATTATTTGAAACAGTAAAACAGCCTTTGTAGGGTTGTATTTTATTTTTCAAGTTTGAAAAGTTTTCAAAATAAAACAATTTTTAGAAACAAACTGAGGTCATATCTATAGATCGATAAAAAGCAACAGCACAGTCTGCTTGTGGCAAATACCACTGCTGAACTCTTGACATTTCCCAATGCTCGAGGAATTCACTACACCCAAAATAATTCAACACTTTCTTTTATCCATTCAGTTTTCATTTTCCAAGTCAGTCAGGCCCCAAAAAGTGACTGTCACTTTGCATCCTTGTGGAGTCTGTCTCCACAACTCTTCTTTCTCCTCACTGTCACTTCTTTGGTTCAGACCTTCCTGGTTTCCCACCTCAATCATGGAAGTAACCTCCTAAATAGCCTCCATGCCCCAATAAAAGTACAGCTCTGATTATATCTTTTTGTAGTAAAACATGCTTCAAAACTCCCCAATGCCTGTCTAAATAAAGCCTTTAAAGGTCTTCAAGTTCTAGCTTTAATCACCTTTCCTAGTTCATTTCTCTCTGTTCTCCTTTCCACTACTTCTTGTGGGCCAAATTAACTCTGATTCTATACCTTTTTCATTATAGTACTTCTGTTGGAATAATAACCTCAATTAACATTTCTACCTTCTAAAATCTACCTACCTTCAAGGATAAACCCAAAGGACCTTCCTTCAAGGACTACTTGCTTCATAAACAATGCTGCCCACTAGAAGTAACTTTGATATTTAATAAGAAAGCACTTTGTTTTCTGTCTTAAATGGTCTTTGTCATAGTCAATTCTGTATTTACTTCATTTGCATATATGCCACCTCACTTAAGTGACTGTAAGATCCATTAGGACAGGGACTGTATCATCCATTTTTGTATCTTCATAGCAAACACTTCATATTGTAAAAGTTAAATAAATGAATGGAAGGCAGGTAGGAAGACTGGTTGGCTAAAATTAACTTCATAACCCAACTGACCATCTGGCAATTCAAAAAGGTCTTTAAAATTAAAAATAGAAGAGTTCAGCTACAGTAAAGACTGTATATGGTCACATACAACCATGATTTTAATATAGAATCCAAGGAATAATAATACAATACTTTGAAATTATAAGTAAAGGGTAAAATTAGTAATTCCCAAATTTCTCAAGAAAAATATCTGATAATATCTTACTGTTATACCGAAATATTTACTAACTTTGGATTTGCAAAAATCATATAGCTTACCATTATACCATACTCATCAGTCAGGACATAAAAGCTAAAACATTTGTCTCATGAGGACAATAGATATTATATACCACTTATTTTTTCAAATATGTGATGGGAACATACACATGCAAGTGTATCCAGGAAGTCTGGGTGAGTCTTTAAATGGTAGTTTTCTTCATATAGTAGACGACTGTGAGGAAAGGAACCCATTAAACAGGCTAATCAGCCCTACCCAAATGTAGATTAAAGTTAAGGGCCATTCAAAACCAAGTCAAAAACATGATGGTGTAAAAGCAGTTTTTTGTCAAGCTAATGGAATATGATCTGTACTTACAATAAGCAAAATCAACAAAATAATTATTAGGAAATACTGACAAGTCACTTGTACTTTTATAGGAGAGACAAAAGCAGTGAACCATTTTGCCTTGTGAGGATTTGTTCACTTGAACTACCAAGAGCTTAAGGGAAGAATTCTAAAATCTGTTCTCAAAGTTTCTCCACTTATAAGCTGGGTCAGTGTGTCTACACATGAGCTACAACATCCTTTAATATGAAAACGTTCCCACATGCTCATAAAACAGTAAAGATACCTTTAAAGACTTAGGCAATCAGAAAAAGACAAAATCTCCATTGTAACCACAAGGAAGATGTCTAAAGGATATGCACAGAAGGAAATCTAAATGTGTCACTACAAAAATCAACCAAGCACAAAAGAAGGCTGTGATGAAGGAAATAAGGGATAACAAAGCTGTTAAGACATATAGAAATCAAAGAGCAAAATTGCACAAGTCCTTCCTTATTAGTAATTACTTTAAATGTAAATGGATTAAACTCTCCATTCAAAAGGCAGAGATTAGCAGAAAAGATTAAAAAAACCAAGATCCAACTATATGATATTCTATAAGAGATTCACTTTAGATCCAGAGACATAATTAAGTTGAAAGTAAAAGGATGGAGAAAGATATTCCATATATATAGTTACCAAAAGAGAGTTGGGCTGGTGATACAAATACAGGCACATGTTGGAGATATTGCTGGTTTGGTTACAGGCTACTACAATGAAGTGGGTATTCAAGTACTCACGTGAATTTTTTGGTTTCCTAGTGCATAGAAAAGTTACATTTACATTTTACTGTAGTCTGTTAAGTGCACAAGTAGCATTATATCTAAAAAACACAATGTACATACCTTAATTAAAAAACACTTTATTGCTAAAAAATGCTAACCACCATCTGAGCAAGTCTTTTTGCAATAGTAACACCAAAGATCACTGATGACCATAACAAACGTAATAATAATGAAAATATCTGAAATATTGTGAGAACCATCAAAACATGACAGAGAGAAACAAAGTGAGCAAATGTTAGAAAAATGGTGCCAATAGACTTGTTCAACACAGGGTTGCCACAAACCTTCAATTTGTGAAAAATGCAGTACCTATAAAGCGCAATAAAGGGCCGTGCAATAAACAAGGTATGCCTATTATCAGACAAAAACAGACTTTAAGTCAAAACTGTTACAAGTGACAAAGGACACTGTACATTGATAAAAGGGTCAATTCACCAAGAAGATATAATAATTATAAATGTATATGGACCAAAAATCAGAGTCCCAAAATATAAGAAGCAAACATTGTTAGAATTTAAGGGAAAATTAGACAGTTCTATGATAACAGTTGGAGACATCAATACTCCACTTTCAATAATGAATAAAACCACACAGAAGATCAATAAGGATGGAATTCCCTGGTGGCCCAGTGGTTAGGACTCTGCACTCTCACTGCCAAAGGCCTGGGTTCAATCCCTGGTCAGGATTGAAGCCGAGCAGGATGGCAAAAAAAAAAAAAGACCAGTAAGGAAATAAAGGACTTGAACAATACTATAAACCAATTGGACCTAACAGACATGTATAGAAAACCCCACCCAACAACAACAGAATATATTTTTCTCAAGTGCGCATCGAACACTCTCCAGGAAAGACCATATGTTAGGCCAAAAAAAAAAAAAAAAAAAGAAAATCTTAATTGTAAAAGATGGACATAATACAAAATGTCTTTTCCAATAACAATGAAATGAAACTAGAAATCAATAACAGAAGGAAAACTGGAAAATTCATAAATATGTGGAAAATAAACTACACACTCTTAACCAACTAATAGGTCAAAGAACATATCACAAGGGAAATTAGAAAACACCTTGAGACAAATGAAAATGAAAATACAACATACCAAAACTTATAGGAAGCAGCGAAAGCAGCGCTAAGAAGGAAATTTATACCTATAAATGCCTACATTAAAAAAGGGAGACAAGGGCTTCCCTGGTGGCGCAGTGCTTGAGAGTCCGCCTGCCGGTGCAGGAGACGCGGGTTCGTGCCCCGTTTCGGGAAGATCCCACATGCCGCGGAGCGGCTGGGCCCGTGAGCCATGGCCACTGAGCCTGCGCGTCCGGAGCCTGTGCTCCGCAAATGGGAGAGGCCACAACAGTGAGAGGCCCGCATAACGCAAGGAAAAAAAAAAAAAAAAAAAAAAAAAAAAGGGAGACAAAAAAGGGAGAAAGACCTCAAATCAATAACTTAAAGAACTAGAAAAAGAAGAGCAAACTAAATTAAAAGTTCCATGCCTTTGTCAGAAGCATTAAAATAATAAAGATTAGAGCAGAGATAAATAAAACAGAGGAAAAAAGACACTAGAGAAAATAAAAACCACCAAACTTGGTTCTTTGAAAAGATCAACAAAATAGGCAGACTTTTAGATACAATGACTACGAAAAAGAGAAAAGAGATTAAAAAGACTCTAATTACTAAAATCAGACATGTAAATTGGGACATTAGCATACATTTTACACATATACAAAGGATTAGAAAAGAATACTAAGAACAATTTGTATACCAAAAAAAAAGGCTAACCTAGATGAAACAGACAAATTCCTAGAAACACACAAACTACTGAAACTGAACAAAAAGAAAAAAATCTCAATAGATCTCTAACTAGCAAGGAGACTGAATCAGTAATCAAAAACCTTTCAACAAAGAAAAGCCCTGGACCAGATGGCTTCTCTGGTGAATTCTACCAAACACATTAGAAAAATTAACACTAATCCTCAAACTCTTCCAAAAAGTTGGAGGAGAGATCACTTCTTACTCACTTATTGGCCATCATTACTCTGATATCAAAGCCAGACAAAGATACTAGAAGAAAATAAAACTGTAGACCAATATCCCTTATGAATATCAATGCAAAAACACTCAACAAAATACTGGCACTGAATTCAGCAACATTTTAATATGATAACCAAGAGGGACATAAGGATGGTTCAACATACAAAAATCAATCAATGTAATACACTGCAATAACAGAATGAAGGGGAAAAATCCACATGATCATCTCAAGTGAATCAGAAAAAGCATTTGACAAAACTGAACACCATTTCATGATAAAAACACTCAATAAAGTAGGAATAGAAGACACTTCTTCAACATGATAAATGCTATATATGAAAACCCCACAGCTAGTATCATACTCAATGGTGAAAGGTTGAAAGCTTTCTCCCTAAGATTAGGAACAAGACAAAAATGTCCACTTTCACTTCTATTCAATGTAGTGTACTAGAAGTGCTAGACAGAACAATTAGGCAAGAAAAGGAAATAAAAAGCATACAAATTGGAAGGGAAATGATAAAGTTATCTCCATTTGCAGATGATATGATCTTACAAGTAGAAAACCCTAAAAGACCACACACACACACACACACACACACACACACATACACACACACACACATATTCAGAGCACATAAACTAATTTAGCAAAGTTGTAGGATACAAAATCAACAAAAATTAGTTACATCGCTACACACTAACAAGGAACAAATGGAACATTTAGAACACATTGAAAAGAAGAAAATTCTTAGGAATAAATTTAACCAGGGAGATATAAGATGTACGATGAAAAGTACAAAATGTTGCCAAAAGAAATTAAAGAAGACAAATAAATGGGAAGACATCCTGGGTTCGTGGATTGAAGACTTAATATTGTTAAGACGACAGTACTACTCAAAGCAATCCACAGATTCATTATGATTCCCATCAAAATTCCAAAAGTATTTTTTGCAGAATAGAAAAACTTATTCTAAGATTCATGGAATCTCAAGGGACCCTGAATAGTCAAAACAATCTTGAAAAAGAAGAACAAATTTGGAAGACTCTTCCTAATTTCAAAACTTACTACAAAGTTACAGTAATCAAAACAGGTGGTACTGGCATTAGAATGGACAAATAGACCAATGGAATAAAGAGCCCCTCAAATAAACCCTCACATACCGTATGGTCAATTGATTTTTGAAAAGGATAACAAGACTATTAAAAGGGGAAAGAACAGTCTTTTCAAGAAATGGTCCTGGGAAAACTGTATATTCACATGCAAAAGAATGAAGCTGGGCCCTTATCTTATACCATATTAAAAAATTAACATGAAATGGATCAAAGTCCTAAATGTAAGAGTGAAAACTATAAAGCTTTTAAAAGAAAACATAGAGAAAACGAGTGATGTCAGCAAGATGATGGTGCAAGTGCTCCCTTTGTCTCTCCCCTTCAGTCTACAACCAGTAAAACATCCATAACTCAACTCTGCCCAATAGACAAGGATGCTGGAGAATTGCAGACATCTGTATATCTAAAGGTGGGTGGACTGGAACACAAAGAGGAGGCAGCACTCAGGGAACAGCAGAGTCACGGCCTGTGATCTCTGCCCCTTTGTTTCTATGGCTGAGCCTGCAACCCCAGAGAACCTGGTTAGCGGCAGGGGAGGTGGCCCTACAACACCAGCCTCCTGGCTGCAGTGGTACCTGCAGCCACAGGGAACCAATGTTACTGGGACCTGCAACCCCAGCTCCCTTCTTCCCCTCCCCCTACTCCCATGGTAGCAGAGCCTGCAACTCAGTAGACCCTGGACGTGGTGGAGGTGCCCACAATCCCAGTGCCTCAGGTGGCGATGCCAACAGCAGCAAGGCACCAACAACCCTGGAGGCACAAGCGATGACAATAAAGAAGATGACAACGAACAAAGTGCAGATCCTCAAATGTATAACCAGAGGCAGCTCCAGTAAGAGAAACCAAAAACTTGTGCTATAGTGCCACCTACTGGAAAACTAAAGAAAGGACTCAAATTACTAACCTGTTGAACCCTTAGAATCAAGAGCTGATGGTGGTGGTGGTGGAGGCGGGGGCGGGGTCCAGTGGGTAAGGCTCTGCACTCCCCATGCAGAAGGCCCGGGTTTGATCCCTGGTCAGGGAGCTGGATCCTGCATACACACTGCAACTCGGAGTCCGCATGCCTCAACTAAGAAGTCCGCAAAAAAGCCTGCATGCCGCAACTAAAAGATCCCACATGCAGCAACGAGGGTCCTGCGTGCTGCAACTAAGACCCGGTGCAGCCTAAATAAATAAATATTAAAAAAAAAAAAAAAGAATCACGTTGTGGGGGGAAAGATTTGCTACTTCAAATGTGCGATCAGAGGAACAACTCATCAAGCACAATGAGGAATCACGGTAACACCGTATCACAAAAAGAAAACGAAAGTCCTGCAGAAACCAAACTTAAAGTATCAAAATAATGTGATCTGACAGAGGATCCAAATTAGCCATCACAAAGAAACTCAACCAGCTACAAGAAAACTCAGAAAGGCAGCTCAATGTACTCAGGAATAAACTTAATGAACAGTGGTAATACTGTATCATAGTGACTGAAACTCTAAAAAAAAACCAAACAGAAATTCTGGAGCTGAAGAACTTAATAAATCAGATGAAGAAAGCACTGGAAAGAGAGCAGACCATATGGAAGCTTGAAGATAGAAATCTAGAAATGAAACAGGTAGAAAAGGAGAGAATTAAGACCAAAAAATGAGGAAATTCTATGAGAACTATCTAACTCTATTAGGAAGGGCAACGTTAAGATAATGGGTATCCCAGAAGGAGAAGAGAGGGAGAAGGAGTCAGAGAGTTTATTTAAATAATAGCTGAGAACTTCCCAAACCTGGGGAAGGAACTGTGCATACAAGTCCATGAAGCTAAGAGAACATCTAATTACCTCAATACAGAAAGATCTTCTCCAAGACACATTATATTAAAACTGTCGAAACTCAATGATAAAGAAAGAATTTTAAAGGCAGCCAAGGGGAAAAAAAGATGGTAACCTACAAAGGAACCCCCATTAATCAAGCTATCAGCAGATTTCTCAGTAGAAACTCTACAGGTCAGGAGGGTGTTATGACCCACTCAAAATATTGAAAGACAAAAACTGTCAGTCAAGAATAGTCTTTCCAGCAAAATTATCATTCAGATATGAAGGAGAAATATAGGCTTTTCCCCAGACAAACAAAACCTAAGAGAGTTGATCAGCACTAGACCTGCTTTACAAAAATGTTGAAAGGAGCTCTTCTACCTGAAATGAAAAGGCAAAAGTATACAAAACTTTGAGTAAGGTGATAGAATCAGAAAATTGCAACTCTATATCAGAATAGGTTAACACTTGATCATAGCATAAGGCTTAAAGGAAAACAAATTGTAAAAATAACTATAGCTACTCCAATTTGGTAACAAACTCACCACATAAAAAGAAATAATTGGGACATCTAAAACACAAAAGGGGAGAAGGAAAAGGTCAGGACTCATATAGGCAAATGAAAACAAGATGTTATCAACAGAAAAAAGAGTATTTTAACTATGTGATATTTTATACAAACCTTATAGTAACAACAAAACATAAAAACAGAGGAAACTGAGAAAACATACTAGAAAATCACCAAACTAAAATAGCAGACAGAAACGCAAGGAAAGAAACCACAAGGGAGATACAGACCAACCAGAAAACAAAAAATAAAATGGCAGTACTATGTTCTCATCTATCAATAATCACCCTAAATGTAAATGGACTGAATTCACCAATCAAAAAGCACAGAGTGGCTGGACAAATTAAAAAGCAAGACCCAACTATATGCTGCCTCCAGGAGACTCACTCAGCTTTAAAGACAAACATAGGCTCAAAGTGAAGGGATAGAAGATGATACTCCAAGTAAATGACAGCCATGGAAATCAGGTGTAGCCATACTCATATCAGATAAAACAGACTTCAAGCCAAAAAAATATAACAAGAGACAAAGATGGACATTATATAATGATCAAGGGGACAATTCATCAAGAAGATGTAAGTTATTCATATATATGCTAACATAGGAGCACCAAATTATATAAAGCAATTATTAACAGACCTAAAGGGAGAAATTGACAGCAACACCATAATAGGGGATTTTAACACCCCACATACATCAAAGGATAGGTCATCCAGACAAAAAGTCAACAAGGAAAAGTACACTTAAATGAACAGTTAGACCAGAAGGACTTGATAGATTTGTACAAAACATTCTATCCAAATGCATTCTTCTCAAGTGCACATGAAATATTCTCAAGGATAGACCATATGTTGGGACACAAACAAATCTCAGCAAATTTAAGAATGAAATAATATCAAGTATCTTTTCTGAGCACAACACTATGAAATTAGATATCAACTACAAGAAGAAAGCTGGAAAAATCATAAATTTGTGAAGAACAAATGCTACTGAACAAGAATTAGATCAGCAAAAAAATCAAAGGAAAAATTTAAAAATACCTGAAAATAAATGAAAATGAAAATATGACATACCAAATCTATAGGGATGCAGCAAAAGCAATACTAAGAGGGAAGGTTGTAGTGATACAGGCCTGCCCTGAGAAACATGAAAAACCTAAAATAAATCTAAACTTACATCTAAAGGAACTAGAAAAAGAAGAATGACCAAAGCCCAAAGTCAGTAGAAGGAAAGAACTAATGAAGATCAAAGCAGAAATAAGTGAAACAGAGACCAAAAAGACAATAGAAAAGATCAATGAAACTAACAGCTTGTCCTTTGAAAAGATAAAACTGACAAACTGTTTGCTAGACTACAAAAAAAAGAGAGAAGGCTCTGATAAAAGGAGAAATAACAAGGATACCACAGAAATATAAAGGATTATAAGAGAATATTATGAATAGCTGTATGAAAACAAATTGAACAACCTAGAAGAAATGGACAAATTCTTAGAATATCCAACCTTCCAGGACTGAACCATAAAGAAATAGAAAATTTTAATAGACTAGTAGACTCTAGTAAAGTCTTTAATAGACTCTAGTAAAGTGGTTGAAACAGTAAACAAAAATTCCCCCCAAAACAGAAGTCCAGGACCAGATGGCTTTACAATGTGAATTCTACCAATCATTCAAAGGTTTAATACCTATCTCTCAATCTCTTCTAACAAATTAAAGAAGAGGGAATACTTCCTACTCATTCTACGAGGTCAGCATTACCCTGATATCAAAACCAGGCAAGGACACCACAAAAAAATTATAGGTTCATCTCTGATGAACACAGATGCAAAAATACTCAATAAAATATTAGCAAACCATACATTAAAAGGATCATATACCATGATCAAGTGGGATTTACCCTAGGGATGCAAGGGTGGTTCAACATCCATAAATTAATCAATGTGATACACCATATGATTATCTCAATAGATGAAGAAGCAACTGACAAGATTTAATACCCATTTATGACAAAAAACTCTCAATAAAATAGGTATAGGAGACATGTACTGAAAACATAATAAAGGCCATATATGACAAATGCACATCTAACATCATACTCAACGATGAAAACTTAAAGCTATTCCTCTAATATCAGGAACAAGGCAAGGATGCCCAATCTCGCTACTCTTATTCAACATAGTATTGGAAGTCCTAGCCAGAGCAATTAGTCAAGAAAAAGAAATAAAAGGTATCCATATTGGAAAAGAAGAGGTAAAACTGTAACTATTTGTGGATGACATGATTTTATATATAGAATACTCTAAAAAGTTCACCAGGGACTTCCCTGCTTGCACGGTGGTTAAGAATCCACCTGCCAATGCAGGGGACATGGGTTCGAGCCCTGGTCTGGGAAGATCCCACGTGCCATGGAGCAACTAAGCCCGTGCACCACAACTACTGAGCCTGCACTCTAGAGCCCACGAGCCACAACTACTGAGCCCACGCACCACAACTACTGAAACCTGCATGCCCTAGAGCCCATGCACTGCAACTACTGAGGCCCGTGCTCTCTAGAGCCCATAAGTCACATCTACTGAGCCCGTATGCTCTAGGGCCCATGTACCACAACTACTGAAGCCTGCATGCCTAGAGTCCATGCTCCGCAACAAGAGAAGCCACTGCAATAAGTCCATGCACCTCAATGAAGAGTAGCCCCCACTCGCCACAACTAGAGAAAGCCCACATACAGCAATGAAGACCCAATGCAGCCAAATAAACAAATAAATAAATAAATAAAATTCAGGGACTTCCCTGGTGGCACAGGGGTTAAGACTCCGTGCTCCCAAGCATGGGGCCTGGGTTCGATCCCTGGTCAGGGAACTAGATCCCACATGCATGCTGCAACTAAGATGCTGGCAAGCCACAACTAAGACCCAGTGCAACCAAATAAAAAATAGTTTTTAAAAAATTCACCAAAAAACTTTTGGAAATAATAAATGAATATAGTGAGGTTGCAGGGTATAAAATTAATATTCAACAATCTGGTGCATTTCTATACACTAATAACAAACTAACAGAGCAGTTAAGAAAAGAATCCCATTTACAATCACAACAAAAAGAATATAATACTTAAGCGTATACTTAACTAAGAAGGTGTAAGACCTCTACAGTGAAAATTATAAGACCTGTTGAAAGAAACTGAAGACACAAATAAATGGAAGTATATTCCGTGCTCATGGACTGGAAGAATTAATATTGTTAAAATGTCCACATTACATAAAGCAAACTACAGACTCAATGCAATCCCTATCAAATGTCCCAAGAACATTTTCACAGAAACAGAACAAAAAATTCTAAAATTTATATGGAAACATAGAAGACCCCGAATAGTCAAAGCTATGCTGAGAAAAAAGAACAAAGCTGGAGGTATCACACTCCCTGATTTCAAATTATATTACAAAGCTATAGTATTCAAAATAGCATGTTATTTGTAGAAAACAGACACAGAGATTAATGGAACAGAACTGAGAGCCCAGAAATAACCCCCCACATATATGAACAAGTAATTAACAAAGAAGCAAAGGACACACAATGGAGAAAGAATAGTCTCTTCAATAAATGGCACTGGGAAAACTGGACAGCCACATGCAAAAGATCAGACCACTACCTCACACCACACACACAAATCAACTCCAAATGGATTAAATACTTGAATGTAAGACCTGAAACCATAAAACTCCTTGATGAAAATAAGCAGTACACTCTTTGATCTTGGTCTTAGCAACGTTTTTCTGGATATGTCTCCTCAGGCAAGGGAAATAAAAGCAAAAATATAAAGTGAGGGCTTCCCTGGTGGTGCAGTGGTTGAGAGTCCGCCTGCCGATGCAGGGGACACGGGTTTGTGCCCTGGTCTGGGAGGATCCCACATGCCGCGGAGCGGCTGGGCCCGTGAGCCATGGTCGCTGAGCCTGCACGTCCGGAGCCTGTGCTCCGCAATGGGAGAGCCCACAACAGTGAGAGGCCCGCGTAACACACACACACACACACACACACACACAAAATATATATATATATATATATATATATATAAAGTGAGACTAAATCAAACTAAAAACCTTTTGTACAAGAGAGAAAACCATCAACAACATGAAAATACAACCTACTGAATAGAAGATATTTGCAAATCATATATCCAAGAAGGGGTTAATATCCAAAATAATAGAAATAACTCATACAACTCAAGAACAAAAAACAAACAACTGGATTAAAAATATGGGCAGAGGTATTGAACAGACATTTTCCCAAAGAAGATATACAAATGGCCAACAGGCACATGAAAAAATGCTCAACATTATAGGAAATGCAAATCAAAACAACAATGAGATATCACTCACACCAATCAGAATGGCTATTATCAAAAAGACAAGAGATAATAAATGTTAGAGAGGATGTGAAGAAAAGGGAACCCTCATACAGTGTTGGAAGAAATGTAAATTATTGCAGCCATTATGGAAAAAAGTATGGAGATGTGTCAAAAAATTAAGAACCAGAACTACCATATGACCATATGATCCAGCTATTCCACTTCTGGGTATTTATCCAAAGAATAAGACTAATTTGAAAAGATTTATGCACCTGTGTTCATCACGTCATTGTTTACAATAGCCAAGATATGGAAAGAACCAAAGCCCTACTGATGGATGAATGGATAAAGAAGATGTGGCATATATATATATATATATATATATATATATATATATATTCAATTGAATACTACTCAACCATAAGAAAAGATGAAATCTTAACATTTGCAACAACATGGACAGACCTTGAGGGTATTACGCTAAGTGAAATAAGTCAGATGAAGAAAGACAAATACCATGATCTCACTCATATGTGGATTAAAAACAAAGAAACAAAGAAACAAACAAAGAACAGATCAAACCAAACCAAACCAAAACCACAGATACAGAGAACAGAGTAGTAGTTATGGGGGGTGGGGAGGGCAAATGGGTAAAGGGGGTCAACTGTATGGTGACAGATGGAAACTAAACTTTGGTGGTGAGCATGCTGCAGGGTATACAGAAATCAAAACATAACACTGTACACATGAAACATACGTTATAAATCAATAAAAAAACTTGTTACCAAATTAAAAAACATAGAGGAAAAGCTTCATAACGTTGTCTTTGGCAATGATTTCTGGATTATGACATCCAAAGCACAGACAAAAAAAGAAAAAATAGACAAACTACAGCAAACTTTTGTATCTCAAAGTACACAATCAAGACAGTGAAAAGATAATGCACAGAATGTGAAAAAATACTTGCTAATCATGTATCTGATGAGAGGTTAATATTCAGAATACATAAAGAACTTCTACAACTTAACAAAAAAACAACAACCAAGTCAAAAACTGAGTAAAGGACTAAATACAGGCATACCACACTTCCAGACCACCACAATAAAGCAAATATTGCAATAAAGCGAGTTATATAGTTTTGGTTTCCCACTGCATATAAAAGTTATTTTTACACTATGCTGTATTATACTATGTAATAGCATTATGTCTAAGAAAACAATGTACATACCTTAATTAGAAATATTTTATTGCTAAAAAATGCTAACTACCATCTGATCCTTTAGCAAGTCATAATCTTTTTGCAACAGTAACATCAAAGATCACTGATCACAGATCACCATAATAAACATAATAATGAAAAAGTTTGTAATGTTATGAGAATTACTAAAATGTAACACAGAAACATGAAGTGAGAAAATGCTGTTGAAAAAATGGTGTTGATAGACTTGCTCAACGCAGGGTACCCACAAACCTTCAACGTGTAGAAAATGCAGTATCTGTGAAGTGCAATAAAGTGAAGTGCAATAAAATGATGTATGCCTGTAGACATTTCACCAAAGAAGGTATACAAATGGCCAAGAAGCGTGAAAAGATGCTCAGCATCACTCATCATTAGGGAAATACAAATTGGAATCACAATGAAAAAAAAAAATCACACTTTATAGCCATTAGGATGGCTATTATCAAAAAAATAAAGTTTTGGTGAGGATGGGGACCAACCCTGCTGCATTGCTGGAGGGAATGTAAAATGGCACAGCTGTGAAATCGGTTGGTGCTCCTTAAAAATTTAAATATAGAATATCCATATGATCTAGCAATTCTACTTCTAGGCATAGTATATACAGCAAAGAACTGAAAGCAGAGACTCAAAGAGATAACTGTATACTAATGTTCATAGCAGCTTTATTCATAATAGCCTAAAAGTAGAAACAACTCAATTGTTCATCAACAGATGAAAGGATAAACAAAAATGTGGTATTATACGCATATGGAATATTATTCAGCCTTAAAAAGGATTGAAATTCTTAGAAACGTTATGCTAAGTAAAATAAGTCAGATACAAAAGGACAAATATTCCATTTATATGAGGTACCCAGAATAGGGAAATTCATGGAGATAGAAAGCAGACTAGAGGTTACCTGGGGGTGGGGAAATAGGGGCATGGGAGTTATTATTTAATGGGTATGGAGTTTCAATTTGGGATGTTACATAAGTTCCAGAGATGGATAGTGGTGATGGTTGTATGATGTTGTGAATGTACTTAGTGCCACTGAATTGTACACTTAAAAATGGCTGAGGGTGCATTTTATCATAATTTTTAAAAATACACAACTATTCTGGAAGGGTATTTGGCAAACTATGAAAGATTTACATCCTTTTACATCAGTAATCCCATTTCTAGGAATCTATCCAGAGGATACATCTCCAAGAATATGAAAATACATATGCATAACATTATTCACTGTAACAGTATGCTTGTAATTGTAAAATATTGTAAATAACCCATATGCCCATAAACTGAATGACTGAATAAAGTATGTACATACAATGTACTACAGGGTTGGCCAAAAGGTTCATTATATTCTGTAAGATGGCTCTAGTAGCACTTAGTTGTCTTTAACTTCATTTGAAACAATTTTGTTAGATTGTGACAGCTGTCATATCAGTGTGCATTTAAAAAAAGACTTAACAAAATTGGTGAATTTTTGTGTAGCCATTTTAATATTGAAGATTAAAGAAAAAAAGCAACATTTTTGGCATATTATGCTTTATTATTTCAAGAAAGGTAAAAACGCAACTGAAACGCAAAAAAAGATTTGTGCCAGTGTATGGAGAAGGTGCTGTGACTAATCGAACATGTCAAAAGCGGTTTGTGAAGTTTTGTGCTGGAGATTTCTCACTGGACAATGCTCCACAGTCGGTAGACCAGTTGTAGTGATCAAATTGAGAGATTAATTGAGAACAATCAATGTTATACAACGCGGGAGATAGCCAACATATTCAAAATATCTAAATCAAGCAATGAAAATCATTTGCACCAGCCTGGTTATGTTAATTTCTTTGACATTTGGGTTCTACATAAGCTAAGCGAAAAAAACCTTCTTGACTGTATTTCCACATGTGATTCTGTACTTGAATGTAAAGAAAACGTTCCGTTTTTAAAAAGAATTGTGATGGGCGATGAAAAGTGGATACTGTACAATAATGTGGAACAGAAGAGATCGTGGGGCAAGCGAAATGAAACATTACCAACTACAGCAAAGGCTGGTCTTCATCCAAAGAGGGTGATGTTGAGTATACAGTAGGATTGGAAGGGAGTCCTCTATTATGAACTCCTTCCAGAAAACCAAACGATTAATTCCAACAAGTACTGCTCCCAATTAGACCAAATGAAAGCAGCACTTGACGAAAAGCATCCAGAATTAGTCAACAGAAAATGCATAATCTTCCATCAGGATAACGCAAGACCACGTGTTTCTTTGATGACCAGGCAAAAACTGTTACAGCCTGGCTAGGAAGTTCTGATTCATCCACTGCATTCATCAGACATTGCACCTTCGGATTTCCATTTATTTAGGTCTTTACAAAATTCTCTTAATAGAAAAACTTTCAATTCCCTGGAAGACTGTAAAAGGCACCAGGAACAGTTCTTTGCTCAAAAAGATAAAAAGTTTTGGGAAGATGGAATTATGAAGTTGCCTGAAAAATGGCAGAAGGTAGTGGAACAAAAGGATGAATATGTTGTTCAATAAAGTTCTTGGCGAAAATGAAAAATATGTCTTTTATTTTTACTTAAAAACCAAAGGCACTTTTTGGCCAACCCAAACAACTATGGAGTTGTAAATAATAAAGATGATCTCTATGAACTGATATGGAGTGATTTCCAGGATGTACTGTTAAGTGAAAGAAGCAAAGTGCAAAGTGTATAATATGCTTCTCATGTAAGAAAAAAGAAGCTATGAGAAAATACACATGTATCAGCTCTTTTGTGTAAAACAAAATGCATGATGGATACACCAGGGACTAATGTGATTAGTTACCAGCAGGGAGTTGGTAGGAATGGAGTGCAAAGAATTGGGGGGGTGGGACTGGCACAGGAGAGGTGAGAAAGGAACAATATTTGAGCGTATCTTTTTGTAAAGCTCTCTTTGAAAATGGCAATATTCCAGGTACTCTGAAAATAAAAACAATTTAAAGTAATCATGATGAGGGCAGGGGGACACAAAACAAAATATAAACAGTCACAACAGTCACAAATGAACCTAAGTGTACTACAGATGAACCACACGCAAAGGAGAGAGGAAGACAACTAACCTAAGTAAATGGAACACCATATTTTGACAGCATGGCTCAAGATAAAAAGAACTGCACACAAATAGTGTACTCTGTTAGGAAATTTCTAACAGGGATATGGGTTAGAAATCCTAAAATTACTTTATGTGTATCCTAGGATTGAACAAATATATATACCATGGATAATTAGAGCCAGATTTCTCACTAGAAGAGAAGGTAAGGGATTTTTGGAAACATGCTTGGTTCTAAGGCTTGGGCAAGGAAAACACAAGTTGAGCCTGGTTCAGCCTGTGGAACAGAAAGTAAGGAAGTGATTAAAAAAAATAATGGGCTTATCCAAAGAGTACAGGAGGCAACCTGAAGGAGCTCCCAATGGCCAAAGCTGGGACTCTGAGCAATAAAGTAACTTTTATTATAGAGTAACATATATATATATATATATACATATATATATGTATATATATATAAAATAATAGAGTAAAATAAATATTCATGAGCTCATACTGACACAAATAACTGAATAAATCAATGAAGGAAAAAGAACAGCTCTTCTTCACAGAATTATAATTAAGTGTAGAAGGAATGATGGAAACAGAAAACCACCATTAGGTAAATACTACAGCAATAACTATTACAGGCAGAAATCACTAACAGATGCTAAAATTAGTGAGCAAAAGGATATTTGCATACTCTCAAAGAAACTTATTAATTAGAAAGGAAAAATTATTGTTTATAGAGGAGAAATGTGGCAGACAGTACCTTAAGGAAGTGATCCAAGTTAGTGTAAAGGCAAACCACATTATGTACCCTACCTCACTGGTATGATGTACTGAGAAAGGTGGAATGTGATTTCTATGGTATTCTTGACAGAAATGCATAACCTCAATTGAATCCATGAGAGAACATTGGACAAACCTAAATCAACGGGCATTCTAAGTAGCTGGCTGGTGCTCTTCAAATGCATCCAGGTCATTAAAGACAGGAAGTGTCACAAATGGAAGAGACTAAAGGAGACATGACAATTAAAGGCAATGTGGGATCTTGGATCAGAAAAGGACATTAATGGGAAAACTACTGATTTCTCAGTAAGATCTCTATATTGGTTAATAATATTCCATCAGTGTTAATATTCAGTTTTCCAACGGTTTTGTGAGATGTTAACATTAAGGGAATCTGAGTGAAGGGCACAGGAGAACTCTACTATTTTTACAACTTTCTATAAGCTTAAAATTACTTTAAAAGTTTAAAAAAAACCAGTCGATCTAAATCTTTGGGGAACATGGTTTGGATTCATATTATTCAACAAGCTGAATTCATACTACTGATAATTATTTTTAATTTTGAAACTCTTGAGAAGTCTCCACTTTTTGCACTATCATATGTTTATATCTTTATAATAGGTAGTGTTTCAACTTATGCATTACCATGTCTTTTTTCACGCCTGACAGTCAGTTCCTTAAGAATACATACTAAGACCTAGTTACTTCTACATTCTGTGAGTAGCAGTCTTTGTCTAAAGGAAATGCTCCATAATTGTATTCTGAATAAATGATTAAGTAAAAGATCTCAATGCTATAGGAATTATTTACTTACGCTCCACAAAGGAAGTAAAGAGCATTCTGAACCTGCTAAGCCGACTACCTTCATCAGCCCACATCCGTATCACCCCAACTCCTGTTTTAAGCATTACATCATTGGCCACCGTGCTGCAAAACTTGGCCTTCAGATTTTCAATAGAACTGCTCCCATCGTAGACTGCAACGAAATTTCTCTTGCATTCATTTGAGTGCTCCATCTGATAATCTAGGAACCTCAAATAAATCTGTAACATGAAAACAAAGAAAAACAGTGCTTTTAAAAAGATACATTAAAATTTCTAGTTCTATTATCCAACCAATATGTAAGTTAAAACTGCATTGAGTTATAACACCTGACAGAAAAACAATAGCTAAAAGGATGATGCCTAAGTAGGTAAAAGAACTAAGACTAATGGTCTGTTTCTTTGGTTGTCTTAATAATGAAACCAAGCATTAAGGAACCTAAAGTTTGTGTTGTGTCTGTAAAGAGAAATTTTCCCTCCATGACTATCTTACATGTTTTCCTTGTTATAAAAGCAAACTCGTGGTACTGAGAAATTGGGAAAATAAAAGAAACATAATTCTATTACTCTAACAATTATTGTGATAAACTTTTTTTCCTTCACATTAAAAAAAAATTTATTTATTTTTGGCTGTGTTGGGTCTTCGTTGCTGCACGCGCTTCCTCTAGTTGCGGCGAGCAGGGGCTACTCTTGTTGCAGGGCCCGTGTTTCTCATTGTGGTGGCTTCTCTTATTGCGGAGCATGGGCTCTAGGTGTGCGGGCTTCAGCAGTTGTGGTGCACGGGCTTAGCTGCTCCGCAGCATGTGGGATCTCCCCGCACCAGGGATCGAACCCATGTCCCCTGCATTGGCAGGTGGATTCTTAACCACTGCACCACCAGGGAAGTCGCTCTTCACATTTTCAAAACCTAAGTTTAATTTTAAGATACACACATCCTGCTTTTGCTGTAACACATCAAAACTTACCTATACTCTTCATAACTGTAATCGTTCCCATGTCTTGTCATTTATTTACCCACTATCTCACTGTTGCATATTTAAGTGGTTTTAAGATTTTACCCCATAAATTAACAATTTCTACATTTTCAGTCAGAAAGATTTAAACTGGAGTTTCAAAATACGCAGTATTATAGTTTTTTATTTTGCTTAGTATCCCCCTTCCTCAAATTTTATAGGCAGCTTGCTACCTGGCACTAAGTTATTCTTAAAATGTGCCTGACCCATTCTTATTTGAAGAGTTCCATTAGATTGTAGGTTTAGAAAGACCTTGAGCATAATCTCCAAAAGAACAGAATGAAATAGGTATTATTCTTTATGGGCTGGAAGGAAATTAAGGCTCACAGGGATTAAGGAACTTGCCCAAGGTTACTTAGGGCGAGGATTTGAACCTAGGTTGCTCTGACTCTTAAACTGTACGTTATTCCCATTCCCTGGGATGCCTTCTATGTGTGCAGGCACACACACACACACATACTCTCTCATACACAGTTCACCTTTTGGCTCTACTTGTTCATAGGTAACTCTACAATTAAAATAATATTTTAGTGAATGAAGAATGAAGACTTCTTTGATTGCCTTTGGAGACATCTAGTGGGTATTCACCTGCTGGTTGCTATCCTGGAGGTAGTAGTATGATGCCACACCCATTCTTTATTTTAAAGGGCTTCATAAAACAAAAATGTCAGATATTTTTCCCCCTAACATACCTTGAGGACATAACACTAAGAACAAAAACTCAAAAATACAGCTCAGAGTTAAATTTTGACTAGTAACTTTGGCTTATTTGAAATGGCCAATTAGCCACTTTCAAGAGACTGGTGGAAATTCACCAGTAATGGATTTCCATTTCAAAACTGCATAAAACCTCCAAAAATACATTTTAACACAGAAGCAATGTGTTTGCTTAAAATATATCATTTGTTTTCATTACTTTCTTCATCATTCATATAACCAAAACATACTACCCAGGTTCTCTGGCAGTATCACTACTACTGTAATTATTTGTCTTCTCCATTAGATTGTACGGTCTTCTAATGAGCGTTATCACATGCTAATTCTGTCCGGTACAATTCTTGCTGACAGCAATTAACTAAAAAGTGACTAGGTTTATAAAACCTAGTTTGGTAGAGTTAAATACCAGGAAAATAATCAAGAAGTCTGAAGTATTTACTTTTTTTTTTAACTGAACATGGTACTTGTATAAGGCCATAGTAAATGCTCTTTAAATGTATAACTTTTAAAAGTCAAGGTTTTAAGGCAAGTTATATGACAAGAATGACATTCTTTTCTATTGTGAATACAGTTAAATACTGGTTAATAGTTTAATTCAACTGATCTTCAGAAAATATTTCTAACAATATGAGGCTGACAAATTGCAATGGGTGGAGGGGGACACAAACTACTCTTCTCTCACCTAAATTACAGAAGACAAGATCTTTTACTAAACATAAACACTCTTGGCCTCTTACCCACTCCTATACCTTCCCCAGGGAAGTGGAGAGAGTCACTTGGATGGGGGGGAATTTGGTCCCTTTTTCCTTCCCTATTTCCCTGGACCAGAGAGTACGAGAAACAGTGACCTGGGTAAATGGGTCTCTTCTGCAGATGCACTTTCCCTGGATGGGACGGTCCAGTCTAGACTGAGGTAGGAGGTGGACCTAGTGGGTAGGAAATAAGCAAGTCTAGTTTGATTCTCTCACTAAGTTGCTTCCCCTAGCCTTTAGTGTAATAAAGGGGCTAGTCTGAATCTCCATGTTCTCAATTGGTTCATGACTCCAGTGGGGAAAAAAACACTTTTTACTAGAGCCCCCAAAGAAATGCAATGAAATCCTCAGAAAGCTGTTATTTTTATGGAAAGCCCACTGATAAAAATAGACTAAAACACTACTTACATACTCAAACACCAATGACTTCTTTTGTATATATAAGTGAATATTTCTTCAACATCACCCATTAAGTACTTTACCCCATTTTGAGTACTCAAGGATTATGGTGGTCTTTCATATTTTTTCTTTTAAAGTACTCAAATAAAATCATCTGCTTTTTTTTGCGTTACGCGGGCCTCTCACTGTTGTGGCCTCTCCCGTTGCAGAGCACAGGCTCCGGACACGCAGGCTTAGCGGCCATGGCTCACGGGCCCAGCTGCTCCACAGCATGTGGGATCTTCCCGGACCGGGGCACGAACCCGTGTCCCCTGCATCGGCAGGCGGACTCTCAACCACTGGGCCACCAGGGAAGCCCTGCTTACTTTCTTATTTAACACAATTTAAAAAATTTGACCCACTTCTTACAAAATAAATTTATTTTTGGCTGCATTGGGTCTTCGTTGTGGCACGTGGGCATCCTCTAGTTGCAGTGAGCGGGGGCTACTCTTCATTGCGGTGCAAGGGCTTCTCACTGCAGTGGCTTCTCTTGTTGCAGAGCACAGGCTCTAGGTGTGTGGGCTTCAGTAGTTGTGGCACACAGGCTCAGCAGCTGTGGCTCACGGGCCCTAGAGCATGCGGGCTCAGTAGTTGTGGCTTGTGGGCTCTAGAGCGCAGGCTCAGTAGTTGTGGCACACGGGCTTAGTTGCTCTGTGGCATGTGGGATCTTCCCAGACCAGGGCTTGACCCGTGTCCCCTGCACTGGCAGGCAGATTCTTAACCACTGCGCCACCAGGGAAGTCCCTTGATCCATTTTCCATGTCAACTGAGAACAGTATTTTTTATGTTAACTTTAAAAAATCGACTTACTTTTATTAATAAAAAGTAACATTCTCCATTATTCAACATTCTAGGCCACACTCCTAAAAAACTTACGAACATAGAATCATTTCTTCACAAAGTATTTCAAGAAAGAGCAAGATCTAAAGTATTAATTTCACTTAAGCATTTAAATACTTAACTATTAATATTAAATATGGTCTAAAAACCCCACCTCTGTACATTCATCCCTCAGTAACCATGGGGAACTGGTCCTAGAAAGGACCTATCTGGATACCAAAATCTGCAGATGCTCAAGTCCCATAGTCAGCCCTCTGTATTTGTGCTTCTGCATCTATAGATCCAACCAACTGCAGATTGTGTAATACTATAATATTGAAAAAAAATCTGTATATAAGTGAACCTGTGCAGTTCAATTCTGTGTACAACTGACCCTTGAACAACATGGGTTTGAACTGTGCAGGTCCACTTACATGGATTTCATTCAATAAATATATACTACAGTACTACACAGTCTGTAGTTGGTTGAATCTGAGGATGTGGAACCTCAGATACAGAGGGCTGACTATAAAGTTATACTCAGAATTTCAACTGCAAGCAGATTGGTAGCCCTATCCCGTGTTGTTCAGGTGTCAACTGTACAGCTAAAGCCTTCTATGTTCCCATTATCTTTCCTACACATCCCATCCTAAGTATAATTTTTATAATTCCTATGTACAGTTTTAGATTTTTAAATTTATGTATCTATAAAAATATATACTATTTTTTGTATATTTTATTTACTTTTTGTATATATATATATTTTTAAATTTATTTATTTATTTATGGCTGTGTTGGGTCTTTGTATCTGTGTGAGGGCTTTCTCCAGTTGTGGCAAACGGGGGCCACTCTTCATCGCGGTGCGCGGGCCTCTCACTATCGCGGCCTCTCTTGTTGCAGAGCACAGGCTCCAGACGTGCAGGCTCAGTAGCTGTGGCTCACGGGCCTAGTTGCTCTGTGGCATGTGGGATCTTCCCAGACCAGGGCTCGAACCTGTGTCCCCTGCATTGGCAGGCAGATTCTCAACCACTGTGCCACCAGGGAAGCCCACTTTTTTGTATATTTTAAAATCTTGGATCAACTGTAGAAATGAGTCACTATCCATTTTCCTTTTGGACATTTAGCTTGCTTCCACTTTTTAAAATATTAAATACTGCTGTAAACATTCTTGTATTCTCGTTATGCTCTTATACAATGAGTATCTGGGTATTTATCTAGAAGCAGGGTTGTTGTATTATAGGACATAACAATTTTCAGCTTCACCAGAGCATACCAAATGACTTTCCAAGGTGGCTGTAGCAATTTATTCTTCCAAAGTAAGTTAATTTCAGTTCCTCAATCCTTGCTGACACTGGGCCACAAGACATTCAGTCATGTCTCAAGTAATATATAATAAAATCCTCTGACAAATGCAGAGTCAAGCGACAGCCACCATAATCAAGAAGTTCCATCACCCTCCAAATTCCCTCCTGCTGCTCCTCAGCAGTCAAAATCTATCTTCAATCTTGTTTCCTGGCGACCAATGACATTTTGCTGTCATTCCACCTTTCCCATATAAATAAAAAAAATTTTTTTTGGCTGTGCTGGGTCTTCATTGCTGCACATGGGCTTTTCTCTAGTTGTGGTGAGCAGGGGCTACTCTTCGTTGCGATGTGTGGGCTTCTCATTGCGATGGCTTCTCTTGTTGTGGGCCCCAGAGTGCACAGGCTTCAGCAGTTGTGGCGTGTGGGCTCAGT
Source organism: Lipotes vexillifer (assembly GCF_000442215.2). Lineage (NCBI taxonomy): Eukaryota > Metazoa > Chordata > Mammalia > Artiodactyla > Lipotidae > Lipotes > Lipotes vexillifer. The sequence goes on along the minus strand of NW_006776475.1, from coordinate 320,504 downwards.
AGTTGTGGCTCGTGGGCTCTATAGCACAGGCTCAGTAGTTGTGGCACACAGGCTTAGTTGCCCTGCGGCATGTGGGATCTTCCCAGACCAGGGATCAAACCCATATCCCCTGCACTGGCAGGCAGATTCTTAACCACTGGACCACCAGGGAAGTCCTAAGTAAAAATCTTATACAAATAAAATCACAGTATTCTGAGTCTGGATTCTTTGATTAGCACAATGCATTTGAGATTCTTCTATGATACTGCATCACCAATAGTTCACCTCTTTTTATTCCTGAATACATTTCACTACATAGATGTACCAAACATTATTAACAACTGAGGAACACTTAAACTGTTCCCAGTTTTTGTTCATTATAGATAAAGCTACCATAAACATTCACATTCATGTTCTTTGTGTGTAAACATATTTTTCCTTCTCCTGGGTACCCAGTCAGGAGACTGCTGAATAACATGGTAACTTTATAGGAAACCATCAAGCTGTTTTCCAAAATGGCGATATAATTTTGCATTCCTACCAGGAGTGTTATTAGATTCCCAGTTGCTCTACATAGTTCCCAGCACCTGGCATTGTTTTTAAAAATTAGTTATTTTAATAGAGGTATAGAGCTATCCCATTGTGGTTTTAATTTGCAGTTTTGAAATGTCTAAATCTTCTTTGGTGAGGCGTCTGTTCCAATCTTCTGCCCATTTTTAAATTGGGTAATTTTCTTATGGTTGCATTTTGAGTTCTGGGTTAAAGAAGTCTTTTGACAAATGATTCACAAATGTTTTCTCTTAGTGCCTTTTCTTTTCACTCAACAATGTCCTTCACAGAGAAAAAGCTTTACTTTTAATGAAGTCCAATTTATAAGATTTTCTTTTATGGATTCTCCTTTGATGTAATACCTAAGAACTCTTTCC
>NW_006776475.1:284951-319589 GCF_000442215.2 Lipotes vexillifer | reverse complement strand
CTTTCCCTAACCCTAAGTCAGAGATTTTGCCTATGTTTTCTTCTAAAAGTTTTGCAATATACTTGTTTTTATATAAGATATTAAGATATAAGTATAGGTCAAAATTTTTTTATTTTTTTTTGCAGTATGCAGGCCTCTCACTGCTGCGCCTTCTCCCGTTGCGGAGCACAGGCTCCGGATGCATAGGCTCACCGGCCATGGCTCACGGGCCCAGCCGCTCCATGGCATGTGGGATCCTCCCGGACCGGGGCATGAACCCGTGTCCCCTGCATCGGCAGGTGGACTCTCAACCACTGCGCCACCAGGGAAGCCCCTGGGTGTTGATTTTTTAACAGATTGAGATAATCATGTAGCTTTCCTTCTTAATTTATATAATGAATTACATTGATTTTTCAAATGTTGAATTGGCCTTGCATTCCTGGGATAAACCACACTTGGCCGTGATTATTTAAGTGTATTATACTTTTCATATATTGCTGGATTAGACTGGCTAATACTTGAAGGATTTTTGCATCTATTTTCTTTTTTTTAATCAAAAATTTTTTTTGACGTGGACCATTTTAAAAGTCTTTATTGAATTTGTTACAATATTGCTTCTGCTTTATGTTCTGTTTTTTTGGCTGCAAGACACATGGGATCTTAGCTCCCCAACCAGGGATCAAACCTGCACCCCATGCATTGGAAGGCAAAGTCTTAACAACTGGAGCACCAGGGAAATCCCCTGCAATTATTTTCTGGAATAACAATTATGATACCAATTCCAACATGTGGGTCTTTTTTGCCCCCCACACCACCAGTAATTCTCAAACATCAGCTGGGTGTCCTACAATTCAACTCAATTATGACACCATCTACCCAGAGACAGCATCCAATTCTAAAGGTTAAGGGCTCCCAGGGGACTAGCCTCGACTTCAGATGCCAAACACGAGTCCAGGTTTTCACATGATTCTGACTGACTGGCTATAAATCTGACGTTCCTAAGATCTCACTCTTGGCTTCCTTTAATTTGCTAGGGTGGCTTACAGGACTCAGAAAACCAGTTTACTTACTAGATTATTTGTTACCCTGGTAATAAGCCTCCACCTCTTGGGGATTTCCAGAAGTCACCTCATTAACATAAACTCACTTGTGGTTGAAAGGGGCTTGTTATGAATAACAAGACACCCATTTCAACGTTATGGCTCTGAAACATTTTCAGGAACTGGGGACAAGAGACCAAATATTGTAACAATAGATGCTCTCATTGCTCTTATCACTCAGGAAATTCCAAGGGTTTTGTGAGCTCTAAGCCAGAAATGTGCATGAAGACCAAATATATATATATTTCTTATTACAGAGCAAAACCTCACAGGGGGAATATTGATCAGCAGTTTCCTTATGTGTTCGGTGGTATCAGGGTGATGCTTGTCTTGAGTTTAGAAGTGTTCCTCTCCTTGTACTTCCTGGAAGAGATTGCAAAGAACTGGCATTATTTCCCCTTTAAATGTTTGTTGTAATTTGTCAGTGTATCCATTTAGCAGCTTACTTTGTAAGAAGGTTTTTAACTATGAATTCAATTTATTTCATAAATATATGGCCATTCAGGTTACATATTTCTTCTTAGATGTGTTTGGGCAGCTTGTGGTTTTTAAGGAATTTGTCCAGTTTGTTTGAGTCATCTGATTTTGGGGGACAGAAAGGTCCATTGTTCTATTGGAGGGTCTATAGCGAGGTCCTCTGTTTTGTTCCTGACGTTGGTAAAATGGTTTATATTCATCCAGATATTTACCATTTCTGTACCCTTTCATGAAATTCCAAGATTCTTTCTAGTGCCATTTCTCTTTTATCTAAATAACTTCCTTTAGCATTTCTTTTATAGCAGGTCTGCAGGCAATGAATTCTTCATTTGTCTTCATTAGGGTATGTACTTACTTTGCCCTCATTCCTGAAAGGATATTTTTGCTGGATGTAAAATTCTTAAGTTCACAGTTCCTTTTTTCAGCACTTAAAGGTTTTGATGCTTGGCTTTTATGATTTCTGAAGAGAAATCCATAGTCATTCAAACTGTCGTTCCTTTATACAAAATACATCATTTTTCTGTGCCACAGTTCAAAGCTTTCAATCTTAGGTTTCAAGTAGCTTGATTTGATATGAGTAGGCTTTGTTTTATGTTTGTTTTTATCCTGTTTCGTGTTTGCTCTTCTTCTTGAATCTGTAAATTTGTCTTTCAGCAATTTTTTTGCAGTCATTTCTTCAAATTTTTTTTCTACAACAAACTTTTCTCTTTCTGGTACTTAAGTGACATAAACTTTAGGCCTTTAGAAACTGTTCCACAGGTCCCTGAGGCTTTAGTATAATTTGTTTTCAATCTTTTTTTCTCAGTACTTCAAATTAGGTAGTTTCTACTGAGTTACCTTCAAGTTTACTGACTTTCCTCTATAATCTCCACTCTCCTATTGGCCCATACAGTGAATATTTTTTAGAAGTTTAAGATATATTTTTTTCCATTCTAAAATTTTCACTTGGTTCGTTTTTATAGTTTCTATTTCTCTGCTAAGATCTCTTTTCAGGCTTCCCTGGTGGCGCAGTGGTGAGAGTCTACCTGTCGATGCAGGGGACACGGGTTTGTGCCCTGGTCCTGGAAGATCTCACATGCCGTGGAGCAGCTGAGCCTATGAGCCATGGCCGCTGAGCTTGTGCGTCCAGAGCCTGTGCTCCACAACGGGAGAGGCCACAGCAGTGAGAGGCCCGCATACTGCAAAAAGAAAAAAATAAAGATCTTTTCACTCATTTCAGGAATGTTTATCTTTACCTCATGGAACATGGTTATATTGTTGCTTTAAAATCTACAATTCATCTGAGACCTGTTAGGGTTGGGATCTGCTGCTTTCTCCTTTCAGAATTAATCACATTTCCCTGGTTCTTTATATTGCCAGTAATTTTTAAATTATATCCTGCACATTTTGGATATAACACTGAAACTCTGGGTCCTCTTAAAAATCTGTGGACAATGCTGAGTTCTGTTGCTTGTTTTATCAGGCAACCTACCCAGAAACGTTCAGACTGCATGTACTGCCTCTTTTTGTGGGTGTGGGTTCCAGTGTTGGTTCAGTTTTCAAGGCCTTTGCTGTGCCCTGTAGACTTGCCCAGGGCATGCCCTACTCAGGCACTTGGATAGTGTTTATAATGTAATTTGGTCCTCAACACCTTTGCCATGTTTCTGTGGGCCTGTTTCATGCATATGCAGCTCAGGAGTAAGCCAGAATTAGCACCTGTCTCTAGCTCCCTGTTCTCCAAGACTTCTCATTCTCTGGGTAACATGGTTTCCTCTTCTCAGTTCCTCTGGTGGCCAGAAAGATAAGTTTTCCTCAGAGTTTTTAGTCTCCTAACCTGTTATGAGTTCTGAGTGACTAAGAACAAAGAGAAAAAGAAAACAATGGGGATTCCCTCCACTCCAGACATCACCATATCCTCTTCCAAGTTCTACTGGTTAAGGAGATGGGGTTTCAGTTGCTGCTGTAGCTGCTGTGACTGGTGCTGACCTTGGGCAGAGCTAGTAAAGGGGAAAAAACAAACCAGGGACGCCCCTCTGCCTTCAGTTTGTAAGGGCCCCTTTCTCAGTCTTCTGGCTAGAGCGCTCTCTTCTGTCTGTACCTACTTTCAGTTCCACAAACCAGCCCAAAAGACAAAGGAGAAGGAAAAAAACCTGTGATTCTTACCCTTTTGGGGTGATTATTAAAGTTTTGACTTCTTTCCCAAACCCATCTTCTAATGGTTACTTTTCAGAATCCTTACGCAGTTGCTTTTTGTGTTCTATCCAGAGTTCTCAGTTATAAGAGCAATAAGCTGTATGTAGTGGGCTTACTCTATCTTGGCTGGTTCTGGAAGTCATTTATTTTAATGTAGTATAACTGATAAATCTTTCTTTATGGTTTACACTTTGTCTTCTTTGTTTTTAATAAAACGTTTCCTAACCAAAGGTTCTATTTAGAACTATACTCCTGTATTTTCTTCTAAATGTTTTAGTTTTAACGTTTAGGAATGAATTTTATGTCAAGTGCCAAGACAGGGATCTCAAATCAATAGTCAACTGTTGTAACATCAATTATGAAGTGTCTCCTTTTGATCTGGCATGCTATACATTATATACCAAGCTTCCATATGTGTGTAGTCCTACTTTTAGAAACTTAACTCAGTTTTATCAGTTTGCATACCCCAGTGATAAATGCATTCTGTCCAACTACTCCAACTTTATCTCTAAGGGTAAGTACTCCACTTTGTTTTTATTTAAAATTGTCATGGTTCTTCTAGACCCTTTCCTCTTCTTTGTGAATTTTAGAATTAGCTTGCCAAGTTCCCCAGAAAGCCGAGCTGGGATCTGGACTGGAATTTTAAATTGATAGATTAATTAGGGAACAAAAAACATTTCCATCTTCCCATCCATGAAAATGGTGCATGTCTCTCTCTTCCCCCATTTCTGTAGGCCTTCTTTTGTGTATTTCAATATAATTAAAAAATTTACTTCCTGGTACCTTATGATTTGTTCTTTTCAAAGTTTTTTTTTTTTAAGTTTTACTTTCAAACTGCTTTTGGCTTTAGTACAGAAAACCAATTTATTTTTATAATTCATGAACATTTTTTCTTTCTCTCATCTTGTTGCATTGACCACCACCAATAAAATACTAGCAATAGACATAAGTCTAAAGAAAATGATTTTAAGGTTTCACCATCAGTTATGATGTTTGCTTTAAGGATTTTAGTAGATATTCCTCACCATGCTGAAGATACATCCTATGTTGGAATTACGTATGTGGTAAACTACCTCATTTGATTTTCTCATATTAAACTGTCCAAAAATTTCTAAGATAAGCCCATCTTTGGTTATGATTTCTAAAAAAAATTTGGTAGGTTTAGATTGTTACTGTTTAGTCTTTTGGGTCTTTTTTTTCCCCCTCCTTCATTTTATAAATAATTCCCTGGCTTAAAATTCTCTCATTCTATTTATTTAGTTTTGAGAAAACAGGCTGGAGAAAGTTCTTTCTTCTTCAGTTTTCTAAGACAGTTTATATAACATGTTCCTTGAGTACCTGGTAAAATCTAATTTGGCCAGTTTTTCTGTTAACATACTTTAAGTACAAAATCAATTTCATCAATTTGGTAAGAGTTTATTTAGGTTTTCTATTTCTTTAATTTTGATAAATTGTATATATATACACATACATTATATATTTCAGGAAATTGTCCACTTAGACTGTTTACAAATGTATTAACAAAGAACAGTCTGAAGCACTTTGATTATGGAAAATTTCAAACATGCATAAGCAGAAAAAAGAGTATCATAAACCCATTTCCCATCCCCTAACTTTAGTTTTATCTATACCTCTCCCCACTCCTGCCTCTCATGTATTATTTTGAGACAAATTCCAGAGATATCATTTCACATGTAAGTAGTTCCATATGTACTGTTAAAGACGACTTTAAAAAATAACTTCATATTATCACACCAAACAAATGAATAATTTCCTAATATAAAATACCAGTGTTCAGACTTCTAATTGTCTCTTAATGTTCCCACCCTTTTGTAGTTTGTTTGAGTCCAAACTCACTCATTCAACTTACATTTTTTAATCATTTGACTTACATTTTTTAATCTGTAGGGTCCCCTGCTGTTTCTTTTTGCCTTTGTAATTTATTTATTGAGGAAATGCTCATTTTTTTTCTTTTGTTCAGCAGGTCTTCTTCATAGTTTGTCTTATAATGGTTTCTAATCTCAGCTGTAGTTGATTTATCACCTTTTCCACTTCTAACATAATTTATGTCTTTTTCTTCTAGGTCGATCTTGCCAGAGGTATGTCTATTGTTATTATTATTTTTAAACAAAGGGCCAGCTTTAGCTTTTGTTGACTCCTTCTTTTTGTGAAATTTTTTTTTTTTTTTTTTGTGGTACACGGGCCTCTCACTGTTGCAGCCTCTCCCGTTGCAGAGCACAGGCTCTGGATGCGCAGGCTCAGCCCACATGGCTCACGGGCCCAGCTGCTCTGTGGCATGTGGGATCTTCCCAGCCTGGGGCACGAACCCATGTCCCCTGCACTGGCAGGCAGACTCTCTACCACTGCGCCACCAGGGAAGCCCTCTTTTTGTGAATTTTTAATTTCACTTATTTCTGCTCTTTTATTATTACCCGTTCTTTGGATTTTTTGGTCATTCTTTTAGCTTCTTGAGTTGAATTTTAGCTCATTAAGTTTAAATCTTTTTCTTCTCCTAAAAGAAGCATTTATGATCATAAATTCCCTAAAGTACTTTTAGGAGTATCCTACAAGTTTTGATATGTAGTATTTTCACTATTGCTAAGCTTTTTATAAATGTGTACAAATTTCCATCCTGATTTTTTTATGTGATCTATCAATTACAAGGTGGTATATTATTAAATTTCTAAACATATGGGTTTTTTAAAGTTGAAGTTTAGTTGATTTATAATGTTAATTTCTGCTGTAGAGCAAAGTGACTCAGCTATATGTGTGTGTGTGTATAGACATACACACACACATTTAAAAATATTCTTTTCCAGTGGTTCTGAAGAACCTAGGGGCAGGACAGGAATAAAGATGCAGAAGTAGAGAAAGGACGTGAGGACACGGGATGGGGGAGGGTAAGCTGGGATGAAGTGAGAGTGGCATGGACATATATACACTACCGAATGTAAAATAGCTAGCTAGTGGGAAGCAGATGCATAGCACGGGGAGATCATCTCGATGCTTTGTGTCCACCTAGAGGGGTGGGATAGGGAGGGTGGGAGGGAGATGCAAGAGAGAGGAGATATGGGGATATATGTATATGTACAGCTGATTCACTTTGTTATACAGCAGAAACTAACACACCATTGTAAAGCAATTATAGTCCAAAAAGATGTTAAAAAAATTAAAAAGATAAAAAATAAAATGTTTAAAACGGTTTTAAATTGTAAAATAGTTAGATATCAACAACAATGAAGACACTACATATCAAAACTCATGAAACATCTAAGGAAATACTTCATAGCATACTGATAGCCCTAAGTACCTGTTAGAGAAAGAAGAACATTTGAAAATTAATTACCAAAGAATTCAACACAAGAAGCTGCAAAAAGAATCACAAGGTAAATCCGAAGAAAGCAGAAGAAATAAAAGCACAAATTGAGAAAATGGGAAGCAAAGAAACAAGAGTTGATTTTTTAAAAAAACAGTTCTTGAAAACAAACCTCTGGCAAATTGATAAAGAAAAAAAAAAAAGAGCAAAGGCACAAATTTAAAATGGCAAATAGAATTGAGGTTTTAAAAACTGTAAAAGAATACCATGTAAAATATTATTCCAATAAATGTGGAACCAGAAAGCATGAGCAATATTCTAGAAAAATAACTTTAAACTCAAAAAGAGACTGAAAATCTAAATACATCTAAAATATTAAAATAAAGAAAAATATATTCTTTTCCATTATGGTTTATCTCAGGACACTGCATATAGTTCCCTGGGCTATAGAGTAGGACCCTGTTGTTTATCAATTCTATATGTAATAGTTTGCATCTGTTAATCCCAAACTCCCAATCCATCCCTCCCCCACCCTATCTCCCCCTTGGCAACCACAAGTCTTTCTCTATGTCTGAGTCTGTTTCTGTTTCATAGATAGGTTTATTGTGTCATATTTTAGATTCCACATAAAAGTGATATCATATGGTACTTGTCTTTTTCTGACTTACTTCCCTTAGTATGATAATCTCTAGTTCCATTCATGTTGCTGCAAATGGCATTATCCTGTTCTTTATGGCTGAGTAGTAGTCCATTGTACATATGTACCACATATTCCTTAACCATTCATCTGTCAACTGACATTTAGGTTATTTCCGTGTCTTTGCTATTGTAAATAGTACTACTATGAACACAGGAATGCATGTATCTTTTCAGACTACAGCTTTGCCTGGATATATGCCCAGGAGTGGGGCTGCTGGATCATATGGTAATTCTTAGTTTTTTGAGGAATCTCCATACTGTTCTCCATAGTGGCTGCACCAACTCACATTCCCACCAACAGTGTAGCAGGGCTCCATTTCCTCCACACCCTATCCAGCATTTGTTATTTGTAGACTTTTTGTTGGCCATTCTGACCAACAAATGTGAGGTGGTACCTCATTGTAGTTTTGATTGGCATTTCTCCAATAATTAGCAATGTTGAGCATCTTTTCATATACCTATTGGCCATCTGTATTTTTTCTTTAGAGAAATGTCTATGTATGTGTTCTGCCCATTTTTCAATTGGGTTGTTTGTTTTTTTGTTGAGTTGTATGAGCTGTTCGTATATTTTGGAAATTAAGCCCTTGTCAGTTGCTTCATTTGCACAGATTTTCATTTTGTTTATGGTTTCCTTTGCTGTGCAAAAGCTTGTAAGTTTGATTAGGTCCCATTTGTTTATTTTTGTTTTTATTTCTATTGCCTTGGGAGACTGACCTAAGAACACATTCATATGATTTATGTCACACAACGTTTTGCCTATGATGTCTTCTAGTAGTTTCATGGTGTCATGTCTTATGTTTAAGTCTTTAAGCCATTTTGAGCTTTTTTGTGTGCATGTATGGTGTGAGGGTGTGTTCTAACGTCACTGATTTTCAAGCAGCTGCCCAACTTTCCTAGCACCATATGGGGTTTTAAAGTTATTGTTTGGTTACTGGTTCCTAATTTAATTGCATTTTTGTCAGAGGATGCTCTGCATGATACCAAGCACTGGTATGTATGGCAGACTTCCTTTTTCCATTCAGTGTATGGATCAGTTTCCATAAATGTTTCAGGCATGCTTGTAGAGAATGAAAATTCTCTGGATGTTGCAAGTCAAGATATCATGTTCCATTAGGCAAACTGTGTTGTTTAAATCTTCTAAGCCTTGACATTTTTTTTTTTTTGCATGCTTGATTAATTACTGAGAGGCAAAAAAAATTACACACTATAATTGTGGATTTGTCAGTTTTCCTCAGAAACTGTCAATTCATGTTTTGTACATTTGGAGGCTATATTAATACATAAAATTTAAAATTTATCTTCCTTGTGAATTCGTGAAGATCTTGATTTCAATTTTAATAGCTGTATCAGCTCTTTTAGTATCTATTTCATTCCTGTTTGTGTATTTTCAAAATTTCCTTTAGTTAACCTGAAACAGGATTCACTTGGATTTTAAATATAGCACTTGGTCCAATAATTATTTTTGCCCCCAAATACCTTAATTTTGCCCTCATTGTTTTTTTTATCCACACACTGTTTCCAGTTTTTATTTCAATTTTACCATTTGAAACATTTATTTTGGACTAAATTATGTTTTATGGCTGTATTAATGCTTTTCTGTAAGGGAACCATAACTCCTCGAATTTTAACATAATTTTGTGATACATATTTGGATATATGTAAATGACCTTTTGAATGTTACAATGTCATTGTTGAAGCATTTTAGTTTCTTTTTTGAATTTTATTTTACTCATTTTTTTGAATTTTATTATTTTTTTTACACAGCAAGTTCTTCTTAGTCATCCATTTTCACATATTAGTGTATATGTCAATCCCAATTCCCAATTCATCACACCACCCCCCTCCACCCCACTTTCCACCACTAGTGTCCATACTGTTGTTCTCTACATCTGTGTCTCAATTTCTACAAACCAGTTCATCTGTACCATTTTTCTAGATTCCACATATATGCGTTAATATATGATATTTGTTTTTCTCTCTTTGCCTTACTTCATTCTGTATGACAGTCTCTAGATCCATCCACATCTCTCCAAATGACCCAATTTTCTTCATTTTTATGGCTGAGGAATATTCCATTGTATATATGTAACACAACTTCTTGATCCATTCGTCTGTCGATGAGCATTTAGGTTGCTTCCATGACCTGGCTATTGTAAAAAGTGCTGCAGTGAACATTAGGGTGCATGTGTGTTTTTGAATTATGGTTTTCTCTGGGTATATGCCCAGTAGTGGGATTGCTGGGTCATATGGTAATTCTATTTTTAGTTCTTTAAGGAACCTCCAAACTGTTCTCCATAGTGGCTGTATGAATTTATATTCCCACCAACAGTGAAAGAGGGTTCCCTTTTCTCCACACCCTTTCCAGCACTTGTTTGTAGATTTTCTGATGATGCCCATTCTAACTGGTGTGAGGTGATACCTCACTGTAGTTTTGATTTGCATTTCTCTAATAATTAGTGATGTTGAGCAGCTTTTCATGTGCTTCTTTGCCATCTGTATGTCTTATTTGGAGAAATGTCTATTTAGGCCTTCTGCCCATTTTTTAATTGCCTTGTTTGTTTTTTTAATATTGAGCTGCATGAGCTGTTTACATATTTTGGAGATTAATCCTTTGTCTGTTGATTCATTTGCAAATATTTTCTCCCATTCTGAGAGTTGTCTTTTCGTCTTGTTTGTAGTTTCCTTTGCTGTGCAAAAGCTTTTAACTTTCATTAGGTTCCATTTGTTTATTTTTGTTTTTATTTCCATTACTCTAAGAGGTGGGTCAAAAAAGATCTTGCTGTGATTCATGTCAGAGTGTTCTTCCTACGTTTTCTTCTAAGAGTTTTATAGTTTCCAGTCTTACATTTAGTTCTCTAATCCATTTGAGTTTATTTTTGTGTATGGTGTTAGGGAGTGTTCTAGTTTCATTCTTTTACCTGTAGCTGTCCAGTATTCCCAGCACCACTTATTGAAGAGACTGTCTTTTCTCCATTGTATATCCTTGCATCCTTTGTCATAGATCAGATGACCACAGGTGCGTGGGTTTATCTCTGGGCTTTCTATCCTGAACCATTGATCTATATTTGTTTTTATGCCAGTACCATACTGTCTTGATTACTGTAGCTTTGTAGTATAGTCTGAAGTTAGGGAGTCTGATTCCTCCAGCTCTGTTTTTTTCCCTCAAGACTGCTTTGGCTATTTGGGGTCTTTTGTGTCTCCATACGTATTTTAAAATTTTTTGTTCTAGTTCTGTAAAAAATGACATTGGTAATTTGATAGGGATTACACTGAATCTGTAGATTGTTTTGGGTAGTACAGTCATTTTCACAATACTGATTCTTCCAACCCAAGAACATGGTACGTCGCTCCATCTGTTTGTATCATCTTTAATTTCTTTCATCAGTGTATTATAGTTTCCTGCATACAGGTCTTTTGTCTCCCTAGGTAGGTTTACTGCTAGGTATTTTATTCTTTTTGTTGCAATGGTAAATGGGAGAATTTCTTTAATTTCTTTCAGATTTTCCATCATTAGTATATAGGAATGCAAGAGATTTCTGTGCATTAATTTTGTATCTTGTAGCTTCACCAAATTCATTGATTAGCTCTAGTACTTTTCTGGTGGCATCTTTAGGATTCTCTATGTATAGTATCATGTCATCTGCAAACATTGACAGTTTTACTTCTTCTCCAATTTGTATTCTTTTTATTTGTTTTTCTTCTCTGATTGCCACAGCTAGGACTACCAAAACTATGTTGAATAACAGTGGCGAGAGTGGACATCCTTGTCTTGTTTGTGATCTTAGAGGAAATGCTTTCAGTTTTTCACCCTTGAGAATGAGGTTTGCTGTAGGTTTGTCATATATGGGCTTTATTATGTTGAGATAGGTTCCCTCTATGCCCACTGCCAGGAGAGTTTTTATCATAAATGGGTGTTGAATTTTGCCGAAAGCTTTTTCTGCAACTATTGAGATGATCATATGGCTCTTATTCTTCAATTTGTTAATATGGTGTATCACACTGATTGATTTGTGTATAATGAAGAATCTATGCATCCCTGGGATAAATCTCACTTGATCATTGCAGATGATCCTTTTAATGTGTATGTTGGATTCTGTTTGCTAGTATTTTGTTGAAGATTTTTGCTTCTATTTTCATCAGTGATATTGGCCTGTAGTTTTCTTTCTTTGTGACATCTTTGTCTGCTTTTGGTATCAGGGTGATGGTGGCCTCGTAGAATGAGTTTGGGAGTGTTCCTTCCTCTGCAATTTTTTGGATGAGTTTGAGAAGGATGGGTATTAGCTCTTCTCCAAATGTTTGAGAGAATTCACCTGTGAAGCCATCTGGTCCTGGACTTTTGTTTGTTGGGAGATTTTTAATCACAGTTTTAATTTCATTACTTGTGACTGGACTGTTCATATTTTCTATTTCTTCCTGGTTCTGTCTTGGAAGGTTATACGTTTCTAACGATTTTTCCACTTCTTCCAGGTTGTCCATTTTATTGGCATAGAGTTGTTTGTAGTAGTCTCTTAGGATGTTTTGTATTTTGATGGTGTCTGTTGTAACTTCTCCTTTTTCATTTCTAGTTTTATTGATTTGGGTCCTCTCCCTCTTTTTCTTGATGAGTCTAGCTAATGTTTTATCAATTTTGTTTATCTTCTCAAAGAACCAGGTTTTAGTTTTATTGACCTTTCAGTTTTATTGTTTTCTTTTTTTCTATTTCATTTATTTCTGCTCTGATCTTTATGACTTCTTTCCTTCTACTAACTTTGGGTTTTGTTTCTTCTTCTTTCTCTGGTTCCTTTAGGTGTAAGGTTAGATTTGAGATTTTTCTTGTTTCTTGAGGTAAGCTTGTATAGCTATAAACTTCCCGCTTAGAACTGCTTTTGCTGCATCCCATAGGTCTTGGATCATCGTGTTTTCATTGTCATTTGTCTCTAGGTATTTTTGATTTCCTCTTTGATTTCTTCAGTGATCTCTTGGTTATGTAGTAACGTATTGTTTAGCCTCCACGTAATTGTGTTTTTTAAGTTTTTTTCCCCTGTAATTGATTTCTAATCTCATAGTGTTGTGGTCAGAAAAGATGACTGATATGATTTCAACTTTCTTACATTTACTGAGGCTTGATTTGTGACACAAGATGTGATCTTTCCTGGAGAATGTTCCATCTGAACTTGAGAAGAAAGTGTAATCTGCTATTTTTGGATGGAAAGTCCTATGAATATCAAGTAAATCTGGTCTATTGTGTCATTTAAAGCTTGGGTTTCCTTATTAATTTTCTGTTTGGATGATCTGTCCATTGGTGTAAGTGAGGTGTTAAAGCCCTTCAGTATTATTGTGTTACTGTCAATTTCCTGTTTTATAGTTGTTAGCGTTTGCCTTATGCATTGTGGTGCTCCTATGTTGGGTGCATATATATTTATAATTGTTATATCTTCTTCTTGGATTGATCCCTTGATCATTATGTAGTGTCCTTCCTTGTCTCTTGTACCATTCTTTATTTTTAGGTCTATTTTATCTGATATGTGTATTGCTACTCCAGCTTTCTTTTGATTTCCATTTGCATGGAATATCTTTTTCCATCCACTCACTTTCAGTCTGTATGTGTCCCTAGGTCTGAAGTGGGTCTCTGGTAGACAGCATATATATGGGTCTTGTTTTTGTATCCATTCAGCGAGTCTGTGTCTTTTCGTTGGATCATTTAATCCATGTACGTTTAAGGTAATTATCGATATGTATGTTCCTATTACCATTTTCTTGTTATGGGTTTGTTTTTGTAGGTCCTTTTCTTCTCTTGTGTTTCCCACGTAGAGAAGTTCCTTTAGCATTTGTTTAAATGTTCCTTTAGCTAGTTTGGTGGTGCTGAATTCTCTTAGCTTTTGCTTGTCTGTAAAGTTTCTGATTTCTCCATCGAATCTGAATGAGATCCTTGCTGGGTAATCTTGGTTGTAGGTTCTTCCCTTTCATTGCTTTAAATATGTCATGCTACTCCGTTCTGGCTTGTAGAGTTTCTGCTGAGAAACCAGCTGTTAACCTTATGGGAGTTCCCTTGTATAGTATTTGTCGTTTTTCCCTTGCTGCTTTCAATAGTTTTTCTTTGCCTTTAATTTTTGCCAATTTGCTTACTATGTGTCTCGGCATGTTTCTCCTTAGGTTTATCCTGTATGGGACTCTCTGAGCTTCCTGGTCTTGGGTGGCTATTTCCTTTCCCATGTTAGGGAAGTTTTCAACTATAATCTCTTCAAATACTTTATCGGGTCCTTTCTCTCTCTCTTCTCCTTCTTGGACCCCTATGATGTGAATGTTGTTGCATTTAATGTTGTCCCAAAGGCCTCTTAGGCTGTCCTCATTTTTTTCATTATTTTTTCTTTATTTTCTCCTGCAGCAGTGAATTCCACCATTCTGTCTTCCAGGTCACTTATCTGTTCCTCTGCCTCAGTTATTCTGGTATTGATTCCTTCTAGTGTATTTTTATTTCAGTTATTGTACTGTTCATCTCTGTTAGTTTGTTCTTTAATTCTTCTAGGTGTTTGTTCTTTAATTCTTCTAGGTCTTTGTTAAACATTATTGCATCTTCTCGATCTTTGCCTCCATTCTTTTTCCAACGTCCTGGATCATCTTCACTACCATTATTCTGAATTCTTTTTCTGGAAGGTTGCCTATCTCCACTTCATTGTTTTTCTGGGGGTTTATTTTGTTCCTTCATCTGGTACATAGTCCTCTGCCTTTTCGCCTTGTCTATCTTTCTGTGAATGTGGTTTTTGTTCCACAGGCTACAGGATTGTAGTTCTTCTTGCTTCTGCTATCTGTCCTCTGGTGGATGAGGCTATCTAAAAGGCTTGTGAAAGTTTCCTGCTGGGAGGGACTGGTGGTGGGTAGAGCTCTCTTTTGCTCTGGTGGGCAGAGCTCAGTAAAACTTTAATCCACTTGTCTGCTGATAGTTCCGTCTGGGCTCCTTCCCTGTTGGTTGTTTTGCCTGAGGCGACCCAACACTGGAGCCTACCCAGGCTCCTTGGTGGGGCTAATGGTGGACTCTGGGAGGGCTTACGCCATGGAATACTCCCCAGAACTTCTGCTGCCAGTGTCCTTGTGTCATGGTGAGACACTGCTACCCCCCGCTTCTGTAGGAGACCCTCCAACACTAGCAGGTAGGTGTGGTTCAGTTTCTTATGGGGTCACTGCTCCTTCCCCTGGGTCCTGACATGTACACTACTTTGTGTGTGCCCTCCAAGAGTGGCGTCTCTGTTTCCCCCAGTCCTGTCGAAGTCCTGCAATCAAATCCTGCTAGCCTTCAAAGTCTGATTCTCTAGGAATTCCTCCTCCCATTGCCAGACCCCTAGGTTGGGAAGCCTGACGTGGGGCTCAGAGCCTTCACTCCAGTGGGTGGACTTCTGAGGTGTAAGTGTTCTCCAGTTTCTGAGTCACCCACCCAGCAGTTATTGGATTTGATTTTATTGTGATTGCGCCCCTCCGACCATCTCAGGGCAGCTTCTCCTTTGTCTCTTGATGTGGGGTATCTTTTTTTGGTGAGTTCCAGTGTCTTCCTGTCGATGACTGTTCAGCAGTTAGTTGTGATTCTGGTGCTCTCACAAGAGGGAGTGAGAGCACGTCCTTTTACTCTGCCATTTTGAACCCTTGCCCTCATTCTTGAAAGACAGATTAGTTGGACATGGAATTTTCAAATTTTAGACTGCCAGTTAATTTTTTTTCCTTAGCACCTTGAAAACATCATTCTATTGTCATTTCTTCCAAGTTTCTTAATAAATTGCCACTTTCTCCCATCCTCAAACTACTTTCTGGGTAATTTTCTCAAATCTGTCTTTCAATACTATAATTTTTACTTGAGTAAGTTCCATTTGGTTATTTTTAAAGCATACCTGGTACTTTCTCTCTCATTCTTTTGATTACTACTGTAGGATATTTAAGACTTCAGTTCTTGGGGATCTAAGAAACTTCTTGCTGTTATGCCTGTTAACTCACTCATGGTGGGTTGTTCACCTATGTTTTCTAATTTTAGGTTGTAAGCTTACTTCAGCAGTGTTTTAGCTATAGCAATCCTGTAGCCTACATGGTTACTTTGTATTTATCTTTTCAGGTGCCTCAAAAGGTTTAATAAGCCCAGGACCATTTTGTTCATTTTGGGGCTAAGTGGTTCCTGGGCTGAGCATGGAATGTAAATTCACATCCCAAACTGTAATAAAGATATAGGTATAAATGGTTAGGGGAGACCTCAGCCTCACCCACATCTTAAGCCTGAGCTCAGGATAAGCTTCTTTTTTACCAATTTGCGCTACTGGAAGAGTTTTTCTAATCTACCATTTCATAGCAATAATCTCCCTTTGAGGGTTCCAGCTTCATGTGGCAGTCCTCTCAAAGGCCACACGAACCCTAGGCCTTTTATTTATCTCAGTGTGGGTGATGCCAAGCTCATGAAATATCTACCCTTTAGTAGTCATAGGTTACTGAAATCAGCAAGGGGCATTTGTACCATCAATCTCAGTTTTCAGTCTACTGCTCTGATTTATAGCTCTTTCATTCTAGTTCATAAGAATTATCTTCTTTTTTGGAGCTTATCTATGGTTTTAAAAGGGTATCTGTTATATTTTATCCAATGTTTCTAAGTGTTTTGTAATAGGTAGGTTTTCAGGTTATCTCATCCATCATATTACCAGCAACTTTAAATTTGATTTTCTTAATTCTTTAAATTCTCCTACCCTCTTTCTCTTCTGTTTAAATATATAAACAATAAATATAATTTTAACTGTTACTATTCCTAGAAATACAAACTAAAAGCAAAAAGCAGAAGTAGTTAGCAACCAGTCTCAACCTGTCAGAGTTATTTAAAAACATCCTTCCCTGTGGTACTTTCCAATAAAACTCTGTATGATTAGCAGAGGACAGCATGGTAAGAACAGAACTAAGATGATACATTTGTGTTTTGGTTTTGACACTGTTATAACCAACTCTGAGACCTTTGACAAGATACTTTAACGTCTATGGCTTATTTTACCTCCTCATAGAGGTGTTTATGAATCTATGATCACACTGATCAATACCTATACTCTCCAATTAAGAACACACAGATTTTAAGAATCTTAAAATAATAACATTAATGTATGCGTGACATTCCTGAAGTTTATGTTGTAGTTTATTTAACTACAACAATGCTGAGATGCTAGGTATTCAATGATGTGACTGAAATAAAATTTTTAAAAAGTTGTAACGTCAGTTTAAATAGTAAGTATCTGCATGAACCAAAATAATACATTATACAAATCACATCTTATTATGTTCTTCTTAGAAGTGACTGCATACTTAATACTACCTTAGCTTTTGGAGTAGCTTTAATCGTCCAGATGCAATCAACTGCTTGGCCAGGTTTTGTTTTTTCCTCTTGTTCTACCTGACTAGAACGTATTATTCCGTCAGCTCCTGACAGCTCAAACTGGCAATCTAGAAAGAACAGATGAATGATGTTCAAAGGAAAATAAGATTGATCAAAGATGCCATGAGGAAAAAGAGGTAATATACTAAACCTGGGATGGGATTTAAAATACCTCCTAGGTAAGTAAAGTCTGGATCTGTAACAGAGAAAAGAAGAAAGTCATTGGCATTGAGGTAGTTTAGAGTTACTTTAAGGCTTAATGTCTTATGTTATGTCTAATGCTATACTTAACAAAGCAAGAGAAATCTTCCATTTGTGTAAACTACAGACCACTGGTTATTTATGAGCATACTGAAGTGCTCACTTATAGGATCGATATTTTAAAAATGATAACGTTTATACTTTTGATCCCATTATGAACTAAAAACTTATTTATGCTACCTGAAAACTCACAACTCTATGTCAACTGCACTAGCTAGTCCATTGATGGATGAATGAGTAAACAAAATGTAGTATAAATAATACAATGGAATATTATCCAACCTTAAAAAGGAATGAAATTCTGACACACGCTACAACATGGATGTGTGTGGAAACATTATGCTAAGTAAAATAAGCCAGACAGTTAAGGACACTATGATTTCCTTTATTGAGGTCCCTAGATTAGTTGAATTCAGAGACTGTTTTCACAGGGCTGTAGGGAGGGAGGGATAGGGAGTTAAGTGTTTAATGGGGACAGAGTTTCAGCTTGGGATGACAAAAAAAGTTCTTGAAATGCACGGTTTGATGGTTGCACAACATTGCAAGTGTACTTAATGCCACTGACTTGTACACTTAAAAGGTTTAAGATAGTGAATTTTATGTTACATATAATTTATCCCACCACAGTAGCAGCTAGTAAGTTGTTTTTTCCACAATGGCAGGAAAAAGAGAGATGACTAGATGATATATAGGATAGTCTGCCCTATGAAATAGTTCATAGAAAACTGACAACCAATAGTTTATATCAAAATAGCTGATTTAATTAAGTTGGCCAGGTATTTGATTTTTATGAACTAAATCAATTAACTGAATTGATTGACACTTTAGTATCAAAAGACATTACAAAGTCCTATATAGAGTCAGATTTTTGCAAATAAGTTTAGACTGCCTGAAAGAAAAAATAAACATCTTAATCATTTGAATAATGTTTTTAAAAACATTAAAAAACAAAGCCAGGCAACTTTATATGTAAAGATTCTTTGAAGAAATGCAGTTCTTTTTCTTCTATTAGTTTTATGTATCATAAGAGCAACTTCATATGGCTTATGGTTTAAATATAAATTATAATAAAATGCTAAGGATTTCTATACTATATTACCTTATATTTGCATTTTATAGTACTCCAGAGTTTCTACAGACCTTATGTTTAATATTATGCTAATGACAATAACATCAAGAAGATCATGTATTATTCTGTTTTATAGATGAGGAAACTGAATCAGAGAGATTATGACTTTTTTAGACCATATAATAGCAAGGTCAGGACTAGATTCTAATTCTCTAGACAGTTTTTCTTACTGTAACATTTTTCTTTCTTACTCTTTCTTGCCTTTATAGTGTGGGTGATGATACCACAATTTTACCACTAAAAGAAAAAAAAACAATGTCAAAATAAATAGGCAATTCATCAATAGCTAAATCACAGCTGTCTAGTTATTTAAAGTCATATAAAGTAAATTTTGTGTAGGTAGTTGTAAATACGGATGAAACTTACTAACGATGATGAGAAATTAGTATCTTCTAAATAAACGAAATTATCTGAGCTACTGGTGATATTTGTTGAGGGAGAGGCTCTTAATGGATTGCTACGTCCTGGAAGTAACTGGGATAATTCTGGAAATTTTAGTGCAATAATGACAATGTCCTAGAATTCTTTCCTACATGTGACGAAATTCTGATTCACCTGCCAGATAGTTGCTATGACTTTCTACTCTAATGCTGTTTAAATTTAGATTTCTCTTTGACATTTCTCTGCAAAATTGCTGAAGTGTCGTCACTCCCTTTTATTTAGGGAGGTTGGGTTTAGATTATTAAGTTAAAAAAGAACAGTCTCTGTGATGTATGCTAGATTAAGCTAAAAATTTTCCTCTTACTTTTTTTCAACATGTACTTTGATAACCATGCAGAAAGTCAGTGGTTAAGATTCTGCGCTTCCACTGCAGGGGACACAGGTTGGATCCCTGGTTGGGAAGATCCCACATGCCACATGGCGTGGCCAAAACAACAAAGAAAACAATTTTAACAAGAACTGAGCAACCAGTTACATACAATAAACTGTGAGTTAAAATAGGTTTAAACAGGCTAATTAAAAATCCTGAGACCTTTTAGACTAGCAATTTTTTCATTCTGGTGGGTTGATATATATGTCTTCAATCTGAATTTTCAAATTAAGTTTTAGACACCTGTTTGTAATTTTTTAAATTTTTATTGTAGTAAAACATGTAACATAATATTTATCCTTTTACTCATTTTTAAGTGTACAATTCAGTGGCATTAAGTACATTCACAATGTTGTGCCACCACCAGCACAATCCAGTTAAATAAAAACTAAAGACAAATTTTAATATGATCCAGCAATTGCACTCCATGGTACTTAGCCAAATGAGTTAAAAACTTGTCCATGCAAATACCTGCATATGGATGTCTACAGCAGGTTTATCTGTGGTTGCTAAAACCTGGAAGCAGCCAAGATATCCTTCAACAGAACAGATAAACAAACTGTAGTACATCCTTACAATGAAATATCATTCTGCACTAAAAAGAAACAAGCTACCAAGCCATGAAAAAGCATGGAGGAACGTTAAGTAAATATTATTAAGTGAAAGAAACCAATCTGAAAAGCCTACATACTGTATGATTCCAACCGTATGACGTTCTGGAAAGGGCAAAACTATGGAGACAGTAAAAAGATCAGTGGTTGTCAGGGGTTGGGGTGGGAGGGATGAATAGGTGGAGCCCACAGAATTTTTAGAGCAGTGGGAATACTCTGTATAATACTGTAATGGCAGACATATGTCACTACATATCTGTCCAAACCCATAGAATGTACAACACTAAGAGTGAACCCTAGAGAACAGAGGTATGGATACCAAGCAGGGAGGGTGGTGGGATGAATTGGGAGATGGGGATTGACATATATACATTATTGATACTATGTGTAAAATAGATAACTAATGAGAGCCTGCTGTATAGTACAGGGAACTCTACTCAATCTTCTGTGGTGACCCAAATGGGAAGGAAATCCAAAAAGGAGGGGATATATGTATACAGATGGCTGAAAAAAAGAAACCCAAAAAACAGAGTGAACCCTAATGTAAAATATGGACTTCGGTGATGATGTGTCAATGCAGGTTCATCAGTTGTAACAAATGTACCCCTGGTGCAGGATGTTCATTTTAGGTTTTGGAGGTAGCTGTGTGTGTTGGGGGGTGGTTAGGAGGTATATGGTAACTCTGTACGTTCTGCTCAGTTTTGCTGTGAGCCTAAAAACTGTTCTAAAAAAAAAAAGAATACATTTTACTTTTTGAAAATGTTATTGTTTTGATATTGAGAACATAAATACTGAAGTGACACTTAAAAATACCATTAACACATTTACTAACAGGGAAAAAAAAAG
This sequence comes from Lipotes vexillifer, assembly GCF_000442215.2. Lineage (NCBI taxonomy): Eukaryota > Metazoa > Chordata > Mammalia > Artiodactyla > Lipotidae > Lipotes > Lipotes vexillifer. The sequence continues at coordinate 298,824 of NW_006776475.1, read as the reverse complement.
GTGACTACATTGTTCAGGCAAAAAAGCTGGTAATCTAGCTGAAAGAATAGCATGATCTCTGTTATATAAAATAAACAAAATAAACAGATATAGAAAAACATCTGAAGGGATACACACCATATTGTTAACACTGGTTTTTTATTTATAGGGTGATAAGGTTATGGATATTTTCATTTGGATATGATTTAATTTTTTTAAGTTAGCAAATTTCTTGCATGAAAACATAAATAAAAGCAAAAAGATTATATAACTATAATTATATGCTCTTTACATAAATAAGAGCAAAAAGATTATATAATTTTATAATTATATAATTGTTACAATACATTACTTTTTCATCTTATTAAGTTTGTAAACTCTTGGAAGACAGGAGCAATAACTAGTGTATCTTTGTGCTGCCACATTAGGGATATGCATATCTTTACAGTAGACAGGCTTTGAGGACTATAAAGTGTTCCCACATAACCGTGTGGTAGGTAAGATAGAGTATGCTGATAGGTGGGCGTGCTCTCCGACCACCCAAATATATGCCCACATCCTAATCATCATAACCTATGAATACTACCTTATAAGGTTAAAAAAAGTGAATATTATATTTTAAGGCAAAGGACGTGATTAAGCTAAGGATTCTGAGAAGACAGGGGATGTGAAGATGGAGGCAGAGATTGGAATGATGAGGCCACACATCCAGGAATGGTGGGACAGCTACAAGAAGCTGCAAGAAGCTAGGAATGGATTCTCCCCTGGAGTTCCCATAGGGAACATGACCCTGCTGGATTCTGGCCTCCAGAACTCTGAGAAAATAAACTACTGTTGTCTTCAGCTGCCAAGTTTCTGGGAATTAGTTATGGTGGCCTCAGGAAGATATTCCCATCTTAGCAACAGCAACTCTTAGGCACAGCTCTGTGCTTAATAGTAAATTTTATAGCTAGTAGGTGGTAGAGAAAGGATTCACACCCAGATCTTTTGCCTCCAAGTGCAGAGTGCTATTCTTTCTATTGCTCAGTATTTTCTAGAGACTGTTTATTCAAATGAGTAATTGAATCATTCCAATGGAAAAAACCTGCCAAAATAATTTTTGGTATAGATCATGAAAATAAGACAATTTGTTGAATTATTTTTTAAATGTATTTATTTGTGATATCTTTGGCATTTGATATGTGCTATAAAACATACAGAAATCTAAGAAATAATGAGATACCATCTATGATATGCTTCAAAATTCAAGTGACATAGTTTTATTTCTAATTTTTTGTTAAGTTTTTATTTATTCATGGACTGATTTCCCTTTGACCTTTCTAACTTCTTTAAAGCCTTGATTTGATTACCTTGACTGAATTATCTCTTTTCTAGCCTTAAGATTCTAAAACCAGAGTGAGACCTAGCCACTGAAACAATAACTTCTTTACCTGGAATAAACGAATATTTTGCTCGAAATCCTAGTCCTTCAAGTTCTTCATCAGAACTGAACTTAATCCACATGAATCTCCCTGTTGATCTAATTAATGGAGGGCTTTTCACACCACAGTAACGATCTACAAGTGGAGAGAAACCAAACGGCCCATCTCGAACTTCCAAGTGATCAAACCGACATTCAAATGACGGTTCTATATAATAATGTTCATCAAAGGTCAACTCTATTCTTTGACGTGGAGCAGCTAGAAAATAAGAGTAAGCAAATTAGGGCAACGCAAACAAGAAAAAGTAAAAATGGCCTGACACAAGTGAGAAAAGCACAACAACTGCTCTGTTACTGTTTCATAGATGAGGATCATAATGAGAACTGTTATATATAAAATTCATGATAAATGTTACATTGTATACTAATAATATTATAATAATGCTACTCTGTAGAACTATAGTAATCTTTCCCTTTGGCATATGTTACTTATTAAATTGAATGTACTTAATTGATTAAAATTAGAGTTGAGAAGCTAATGCTTAGTTCATGAGATACAATGTACCATGATGAATAGAAAAACAGAAGAAATGAAAGAAACATATAATGTAACTATGGACATAAATTTGCAGAAAGGCTAATAAGAGATACCAGTAAGCTTAGGTTTCTTATCAGAGAAGTTTCTCATATATACTGATGCATCTAGTTAACTTATATTTTAGGAGATCCAAAATTCCTATAAAATTTCAACCATTATTTTTTTAATGTCAGTATTAAGAAATATTTATAATGACTACAGTTTAATTAAAATACATATTTAAATTTTGTTCAAACTGGTTTAACCAGGGCATTTAACCAATATATTTAGTTTTACAATAAGTAAAAATTCATCCAACGAAAGACAGAAATTGGTCAAATACCTTCCAAAATGTAGATACATTCCTTGTTTGGTGGATATGAGTCAGGATAATTTGGTGAAGCAAAATGACCTCCATTGCTGGTTCGAACCCAAATGCCACACTGGGTTGCAGGAATGTGCTTGATTCCAATATTTTGTCCATCTTAGGGAAACATGTAAAACATCACTTACAGTTCCCCCCACAACTTCCCCAAACAACTGCCCACTCTGTTACACACACATATATATAATTTTTAAGAACCACTGACAAATTCAGCATAACAAATTGAATATAGAAGTGAAATGAAGGTGAAGATGGTATGCTGTGCTGGCTAGAAGCATTTGCTCTAGAGGACAAGAATGGGGAAATAAAATGCGTAGATTTTACAAGGGCAAAACCATATGGGAGAATCTGATAAATCAGTAAAACTCTATAAAATTCAATTCTGACATAAAAATAAAAGGACCCCAGGAATTTATCTCTGGTGTGGTACCTCTACATTTAGTTTAGCACAAAGTCAAATAAGATTCAAAGATTACCAAGGGATTTTATTTTAGTTAAAGGTTGTAGATTGAACACATGCATTTAGCTCTGCTCCTTCTTCAAAGTCCACTTAAACGACAGTAAACAATTTTTTTAAGGGCGTAAACCCATAAGTACAAAGAGGTGGATGCAATAATGACAACTGGTAGCACTAGGTATCTCTGGCAGTGGGCGAGGAGGTGGTGAAGTTGGGCTTTTTAAAAACATGAGGCTTGGTTAAAAGTCTCTTTGGAATAAATTTGATTTCTAATACCCTCCCTACTCCACAAATCTAAGTAGCTGCTGCTCTATCACCATATCAGAAAATGAGACTATTTCTTTGGAGAAGGTACAACAGGGTTGCTGGACCAGGGGACACCAGGCACAGGCTGAGGGTAAAAATATCAACCTGAAAACAGGGAGATGAGGTGAATGTTAACATGCTGAACCACACCTCCCGTCTCTTCCCCCACTCCACTTCCCAAAGGCCTCTTGATCAGATGTAGAGCCTCTAAGTAGGAAATGGAATCTTAATCTTTTCTGGGGAATCTAATAAGCCCAAAGAAAAAGACTCAAGGATGTGGACTTGGTCACTCACCAGGGAGGGTGGCAGTAAAGAAGCCCTGTCTACACTTGCAGACAGCTAACGAGCAGATCTGCATGCTCCTCTCATAACTATGAAAGGCATTCAAGGAGCACCAGACATTTGAGGAAAGCCTCTAATATGAAAAACAGATTAAAAACAAACAAAAAAGCAACTCTGAGGATACAAAGATTATAGAATATTAAAAAAAAGCACTAAACAAAACGATCATTTAATCTCCTCAGAGAACAAGAGAGTACAGTTGACCCTTGAACAACATGGGATTGAACCGCGTGGGTGCGCTCACTACTTGGTCTGCAGTCAGCTGAATGTGAGGATGAGGAACCGCGAACACAGAGGCAGGTTTTGACTATGTGGGGATCAACACCGCTTACCCCTGCATTGTTCAAGGGTCAAATGTATATCGATAAGAACAAGGCATACTCGGGCTTCCCTGGTGGCGCAGTGGTTGAGAGTCTGCCTGCCGATGCAGGGGACACAGGTTCGTGCCCCGGTCCGGGAAGATCCCACATGCCGTGGAGTGGCTGGGCCCATGAGCCATGGCCGCTGAGCCTGCGCGTCCGGAGCCTGTGCTCCGCAACGGGAGAGGCCACAACAGTGAGAGGCCTGCGTACCACAAAAAAAAATATCACGTTTGGAGCAGAGGTCCATAAACTATGGTCCTGGACCAAATCTGGCCTGCTGCCTGTTATTGTAAATCAAGTTCACTGGACTATATCCATGCCCATTCATGTGCGTACTGTACTGTCTATGGCTGCTTTCACCCTGCAACTGCAGATCTGAATAGGTGCTCCTTCGACTACAAAGGCCTTCAAAACCTTAAATGATTACTATCTGGCCCTTTATAGAAAAAAGTTTTCCAATTCTTGGTTTAGCAGATAAAGTTGAGGAAGTCTCAGTGTATACTACTGAGAAGAAAACAGTTAAAAGAGAAATGAAAAACAGAAAAGATTTTTTTTAAAAAGTAACTTAATAATAAGAGTTCCTTGAAGACAGAAGAGAGAAAAATGGAGAAAAGGGAATTTTAAAAATTAAACAAGAAAAAAGGGAAAGAAAAATTTCCTACATCCAAAGACAAAATTTTCATATTGAAAAAGCCCAACGGGTGACTTGATGTAAACCCTGAAGAGATGTAACCAGAATTATAACAATACTGATGCGGGTGCTGCGGCACAAAGTTAAAAGAACACTTGTATGTGGTAGGTGGTGAGGATGAGGTGCATGAAACAGATCAATTCTCATCCCGCATGGTGGGAAAATTATTTTCTACTACCTGAAACTGAAAAGAACCAAGAAGAGCTGTATGGTATGTTATTTAGAAATATGCAGGAAAATACCAAAAGAATCAGCTAGGAGTGGCTATCTCCATGGAGAAATGGGGTAATAGGCTGGGGGACTGATTTTTCCTAATTAACTTTTTAGAATGCTTTGACTTTTGTCATGTGTATGTATAACTTTGATGAAAATAAAAATAAGTCAGGTTATTTAGGAAATGTACTAAACTCTGACATGAATATCTGGCTCAAAACTCACACTAGCTAATCCTCTTTCATAAACAAGGACAATTAGAAAAGGTCCCCAGGGCTTTGAATAAGCTATTGATGGAAACGTTTCATTTGTCTACACTGGAAAAAGGGATTTTTATTTTTGCTTAGTGATAAAGCATGAATCTCATTTGATTTTTGGACATAATCCATAGTATTCTAGGAGTCACTAGTTATGCCAATTTTTTAAATTTATCAATGCAAGACTTTATGTTAACAATTTACTCTAGCTAACTGCAGCTGAACCTAGCTGAACTGAGGCTGACAGGTTGATGGAAAGCCTTAGGTCACTGGAACACCCCAGAGGGATTATGGAAATAGTACTCAAAAGTTGAAATCCTTCCAAATAAGCCATCCCACTGTCCTGAACATGCAGTAAATTAGCAATGTAAGGTCTTTACCTTGGGTCTTTTGGGCCACAGCAATCCCTTCCACTACAAGTATTGTTATTAACAACACTAGAGAAATAAAAGAGAAGAGAAGTTAAAAAGTTGAATCTACATTAGATTTTACCAAGTTTATAAGAAAAATCAGGTTACAAAAAAAAGATGAACTAAAACTCCCTATTTCTTACTAACATTCACTCTCAAGATTTTTAAGTGTTAAATGTTATGTTGAGTTACTATGTGACACTTAAGACAACCCAAGGAAAAATGTAATTGATATTATACTCATTTATACAAGCACTAATAGTACATTTTCAACTTATGATGGATTAAAAAACACATACTTTTTTTTTTTAACAACAAACTAAGCTGACCCCAATTATCCTGTATTTATTTTACTGTCTCCTCAAAGACTTTACATGCATAATGGCTAGCTTTGCAATGTATTATGCCAGTAAAACTTCAATTAGATTATTTGACTTGTGAGAACACTCATAATAAAGACAGAAGTAAGAGGGCAGCAGTTTCCTAGAAATCAATTTAAGACACTCTATAGCTGTGCGGTACATCGCTGTGTCCTGCATTACGAAAGCTAGCATTATTTAGAAAATGGAGCTTCTCCCCACCCCCCGCCCCCAAGTTTAACATTTCTGATACCCAATGAACAATATATTGTTTTGTATATGTCTGTGTTTTGAAGATAACATGTTATTTTTAAGAATGATGCACTGATATCTTTTACTCTCCCTTTCAATGGAAACCACACTATCAGCCTCCTGTGTAAACTGGAGTTTTTATTATTCATTCGGTCAGCAGGCACATACAGAGTACCTACTGGAAACCAGGCAGTGAAGATACACAGATTGAGGCAGGGGAAAAATACAGCAAAACAGTTAAAAGAGAATGGACTTCAGGAGTTAGGTGGATCCAGGTTGGGGTTCAAGTTTTGCTCTGTACCAGCTGTGAGGCCTTTTCAGCTCAGTTTACTTATTTGTAAAACGGGGATGTTGTGCTAATAACACCAACATCACAAGGTTGCTGCGAAGATTAAATGAGGTGATGCACATTGCACAAAGCCCTTTATATGTGCCAGGCATTCTGCTAAATAAATGATAGATTTTAGGACAAACTGCCATCCTTAAGGAGTCAACCTATTGTCAAAGACAATCTACAATACAAGGTGAAAAGAGTTTAACAGGGGTCATAACAGAAAGCACAACTGAAGCAGAAAAGGGAACCATTCATTCAGCTGGGAGTTAAGAGGAATAGAGGAAAGCTTTAGAAAAAAAAGGTATATTCTAGTGGGACTGGAGAGAACTTCTACCCAGGAGAGGGAGAAAGAAACAGCTTAGACAAAAACATGGAGCCATGAGCACTTATCTATAGGTGATATTAGTGAAATTCGGAGTACGATAGTACAGTTAGCATATGGAGGGGAAAGTGGTACATCAGGTTAGAAATAGTAGGATGAGATCCAACTGTAAAAAGCCTTGAATACCATGCTAAAGAGTTTGGACCTTTGACTACAAGGAGAAATCACTGTGAGTTTTTAAACTAGAGAGTGACATTATCACATCTGTGTTTCAGACCACTAATCTTTTTTTTTTTAAATAAATAAATTTATGTATTTATTTATTTATTTTTGGCTGCTTTGGGTCTTCATTGCTGTGCACAGGCTTTCTCTAGTTGTGGCGAGTGGGGGCCACTCCCCGTTGTAGTGCACGGGCCTCTCACTGCAGTAGCCTCTCCTATTGCGGAGCACGGGCTCCAGGGCACGTGGGCTTCAGTAGTGGTGGCACACGGGCTTAGTTGCTCCACGGCATGTGGGATCCTCCCGGACCAGGGCCCGAACCCGTGTCCCCCGCATTGGCAGGCAGACTCTCAACCACTGCACCACCAGGGAAGTCCAACCACTAATCTTGATGGTTGTGTGGAGTCTAAATTTTTAAAAAGAGAGGTCATTTAGGAAGCGAAGATGATATGGTCTTGAAGCAGAGCAGTGGTAGTGTAAATGGGAAGGAGGAGATATTTATAACATGATTCAGATATAGAGTCAACTGCAATTGGTGACTTAAAGGATGTCTAGGGGTGAGGGAGATGGAGGCACTGAAGAGATTGCTAGTTAAGTGACTGGTAGATGGTCAAGCCATTGTTCACTCAGTAGCATGTACCCAGCATCTACTACCCAAAGTCACCAACATACAAAGAGTTCTTGTCATCTTATGCTGTTTACATCTTATAATCTAATCATACATCTTCATCTTTGGTTTCCTGTATCCTTGTTGACCTTTGTTTCCTCTGTCTTCTCTCAACAACTTTAATTTCCCCTCCCTTTCTTTGGTTGCTAGCAGTGTTGAAGATCTCATGCTATGTAGGAACAATCCTTCCTTCAAACTCTTAACATCTTGGCACTGGATCAGAGTTAGAGGAATGGATTTTGAACCGTTTTTAAAAAACAAAAAACCCAGAAGATTTCAGATCAAAAAGAAAAACTAGGGACTTCTCTGGTGGTGCAGTGGTTGGGAATCCACCTGCTAGTACAGGGGACACGGGTTCAAGCCTTGGTCCAGGAAGATCCCACATGACGTGGAGCAACTAAGCCCGTGTGCCACAACTACTGAGCCTGCGAGCCATAACTACTGAGACTATGAGCCACAACTACTGAAGCCTGCACATCTAGAGCCCACGCTCCGCAACAAGGGAAGCCACAGCAATGAGGAGCCCACGCACCGCAACAAAGAGTAGCCCCCGCCCGTCACAACTAGAGAAAGCCCGCCCACAGCAATGAAGACCCAACACAGCCAAAAATAAAAATAAATAAAATACATTAAAAAATAAGAATAGAAAAGAAAAAAGAAAAACTAGGGAATTCCCTGGAAGTCCAATGGTTAGGACTCTGTGCTTTCACTGCCAAGGGCCTGGGTTAAATCCCTGGTTGGGGAACTAAGATCCTGCAAGCCACGAGGCACAGCCAAAAAAAAAAAAGGGCTTCCCTGGTGGCACAGTGGTTGAGAGTCCGCCTGACGATGCAGGGGACACAGGTTCGTGCCCCGGTCCGGGAAGACCCCATGTGCTGCGGAGCGGCTAGGCCTGTGAGCCATGGCCGCTGAGTCTCCAAGTCCGGAGCCTGTGCTCCGCAACGGGAGAGGCCACAACAGTGAGAGGCCCACGTACCGCAAAAACAACAACAACAACAAAAATCTAGGGTAACGTTAGATATTTGACAATTCAGCAAATATCACAACCATCTGTACCAATGTATCTTGATAGAGGACACTATTCCCCAAGGCATATCATCCCAGTCAGATGATACAGAACTGGTCAAAATTGTGTGATTATACCTTTCCTCCTGATTCACGGGTGTAACAATTTACCAGTTTTTAAATTTATAATTCACAGTATTTAAGCAAGTAATACAAAACCAGGCAGAAAGGGAAAGTAAGAAATTAACAAACTGAAACCAGGAGAGCAACAGTAAAACTATGGTAAAAAGATGAATTGTGCCTAGAAAATTATTCTACATAATGACTAATAAAAATTTGGCTTTGTAGAACACTTGATTTATGGAATTTGCACAGAATATACAACTGAGGTAGAAAAAAATCACATTAAAAATAAAATTACAAGACCAAATAACCCTATTAATCTTTTCTACTTTATTTAGGGTGTTGCTCACAATTTCCCCCTGCCAAATGTTTAAAAAAGCTATTCACAACTCTTACCAACCAAATGAACTGTTGCCACTGAATTTAAAAAATGATATATAAATAAGGCAAATTTGCACAACAGTTAGGGACAGAAATATTTAGTGATAGCTGTGGTGATATAGTGGTGACTATTAATCATTCTAAATTCGGTATCGTAAGAAACAGTTTTCGCTTAGTTGTATAACAGGATCTTTGTAAGCTGCTTGCTATAATCAGGCTGAGACAGTAAAACAAACTCTACTGATGCCAAACATTGGAATTATCTAGTACATGAAGCAGGGCTGTCGTGCTCTGTTCTGTCCTTAATCCCAATCTATGTGCCACTTGTTCCCTTCTTTCTCTTACCAAAAGGGTCAATAATTTCTCAAATCCAGAGATACCTCACACTTTGAATTCAAAGACAATGTACCCAGGAAGGCACTAATTCTTTAAGGCAGAAATCCATGCCAAAATAAAAATTCTAAACTCCACAACCAGAGAGTTTGGTTACGCAGAGAACTGCTTGTGATCTGATGCTTGGGAAAAGGTACTGTCCACCACTTATGACCTCACCTCAGGTTCTGAAGTTTAATGTAGTGTAGTTTAATAACCAGTGTACAGATCTGACTTAAAAATGAAGGCTTAAATGATAAAGACAGGTGCTATTCAAGGTATTAAATACAAATCCTCCAAGCTACTCCTTTTAACCCTGAATCACAGTTATCAGAGTTCTCTATCGTAATCCTGTCCCCAGACCTTCCAGTTTAAGGCTGTACTTTCCAATCAACTAAAAATCAAGGTCAGGTTTATTCTTTCCACTGTTACTTAATAGTGGCAACTCTGGCCAATGCAATAAATACTGGAAAGGAGACAAAATTATTATTTATAGACAATGTTATTTTAAAACCTAGAAGTTCCAAGAGAATTACTTGGAAAATGATTACACCTATTAAAGGAAGAGAGTAAGACCAAAATAAATTAAACAAACAAGTAAATAAATTTAATTCAATGGAGAATATGTTTTGGATAATAAAACAATGTAAAAGTAACATTTCTTCCCAGTAAGTCATACAATATTTAATGATGTTTTAATAAAAATCTTAGTGTGTTTTTTTGGTACTTAAAATGCTTCTGATGGTCATCTTAAATACTTTTTTGTAGTGGCCAAGGAAAATATAAAAATAAAAGACTAAAATACATAAAAATAATATACTTATTATAAAGCTACAGTAATTATAAAATGTAGCCACGGTAGAGGAAGAAATAGATGATCTGTCAACAAACATTACTAGCGTCCACTGTATTTCAGGCAGTGAGTCAGTCCCTGGAACTACAATGAACCAAGAAGACATGGTCCTTATTCTCAAGGGGCCTTTAGATAAGAAAATGGAAGAGGAAAAGCTCAGAAACAGACATACATATCCCAGAATTTATTAAAATATATGTGATATTTGAAACACTTGGTGAGAAGACAGTTTTAATAAATGGTTCTGGGATAACTTGTTAATTATTTGGAAAAAAAAAGTAGGTCCCTACTTCAAGCTATCAATAAGTAGGAAAATAAATAGCAGATTGAAAAAAACATTATATTTATACTTTTGGGAGAACACCTTCATTTACAAAAGACAGGAATATAAATAAAAACTACAAACAGATGGGATAAAAGATTATGCCACCAGGAAAATGTGCCCAAAAAAATGCAGAAATTCTGCCTTACTAATATTAAAAAGAATGTAGATTCTAGTGTTGGTCAGGATATAGGAAACTGACTTATTCTGCCACTGGATTGTAAACTGGCACAGCTTTTGGGAGGTTAATCTGGTAATATATATCAAGGCTTAAAAATGTACAAATCCTACTCAGCAGTTCTTCCAGATTTGAGAAATGAATCATTGGGACAGTAGTTCTCAAACTTTAGTGTGCATCATATTCATCTGGAGGGCTTATTAAAATAGACTTGGAGGGGGGGTTACTTCCAGAGATTTTGATCCAGTAGGTCTGGGGTGGGGCTTGAAAACTTGCATTTAAACAAATTCCCTAGTGATGCTGAAGCTGTTGGCCCTGGCACAACACTTTGAAGACCACTACAACAGGAGAGTGACAGTACACTGAAAGAAACAGAAAGAAGTTGCCTGTTTTCTCCTTTGGTGACAGTAGGAGCACGTGTGGGCCAAGATGGATGAGGCAAGGCAGAGGGTGGGCACAAGGAGTTGATGAGTTAATTTTGGAAATGTTGGTGAATGCTCTACTACATATATGTATGTATATGTGTGTGTATTCTCATAATGTCCCTACAAATATCTCTTGTTTCTGAACATCTGCACTTGCCACGGACCTCCCTCTGCTTCTACAAAATAATGTCCACACTGCTAAAAACCTGCTTTTTCTAGGAACTCTCCCAAGATTAATTTTATTAGACAGCATTCATAGTTTTCACTTCTGTAACTCTCTATCTCTGTATGGTTTTGTTTCTTTCACTGATTTTGCACACTCCTATTATGTTAGCATAAGGTTTGGCATGAGTAATAAAAAACCCAAACTAGTAGTTTAAACAAGATAGAGTATATTTCTCTGTCAAGTAAACAAACTGTGCAGGTAAGTAGTCAAGGGCTAGAGTGGTGGCTATACCATTACTAGGGACCTAAGCTCCTTCTGTCTTATTGCTCAGTTGTGCGTGACTTTCATTTCCAGGGTCATCTTATGGTCCAATATAGATGCTAGAGTGCCAGGTTCCATATCTTCTTTACAGCTACCATGTTTGCATTACAGTCAGCAAGAATTAAGAAATGACACAGGGCATTCCTCCTTCCTTTAAAAACTTTTGCCCAGAATCCACAATGATCTCAAAATAAAAATTTTAACTGAACAACAGATATACCACCACTTCCCCAAAGTTGAACCCACATCTAACTGGTCAGACTTATTTAGTCACATGGCCACACTTAATCCTAAGGAAAGCTGGAAAGTCTAGTATTTATTTTGGGTGATTGTGTGCTTAGTTAAAATTCAGAGAATCACTGAAAGGTAAAATGGATACTGGAAGAAAACTGGCTATTTCTGCCATAGTCCCCTATAGCCTACTCTGTCCCCGGCAGCCAGAGATCCTTTCAAAACATAAATCAGATCACATCACAGCCTTTCATAAAATCTTCCAACAGAGTCCCATTACATCTAGAATAAATCCATACTCCTTATTCTGACTTCAGAGGTCCTATGTGGTGTGGCACCTGACCATCTATGGCTACACAGGTCTTCCCATTACTTCAACACACCAAGCTAATTCTAGCCATAGGGACTAGTTATTCCTTCTGCCTAGACTCTCTGTGCATGGCTGGTTCCTTCCTGTTATTCAGGTCTTCTGAGGCCTCTCTGACTGCTAAAGAAGCTCTACATTTTCTTCTTCATCCTGTTTTATTATACAAATAATATTTTAATTATTACTTATATTACCTGCTATTTTCTTGCTTATTATCTGTCTCTTCCTACTAGAAAGAGGGACTTGTCTCTGAACCACTGATGCATCTCTAGCGACTGGAAGACTGGCTGGCCCATAATAGCACTCAACAAAAATTAGATGAATACATGAAGTGACTAAGCAAAATCCTGATTATATTTTCTTTGTAACTATAACATATAGTACAGAGCCCCACTAACAAATTAACAAGCACACATCTTGGTTAACAACAGGCACAGAGATGACCCAGCTTATTTGAGCATAAATCAGGTGACAGAAAAAGAATTGATTTTTTTTTTCTTTTTCAGATATGCTACTACTCTTACTTTTCTCAAGCTGACTCAATTTACCTTTGTTAGTAATTGAATGTACCTCTTTCTCAGCCTTCCTATTTTTAGTATCTAAGCAGTAAACATAAGGTTTGGTAAACCTAACATGAGACTCCATAACTTAAGAACCACCTAACTGGTCTCCCTGCTCCTATTTTCTATAAAGAAAGCAAAATGGAGTTCAATTAGAGTCCATATACTACTTGAGGTAGTAGTAACTTGTTTTCCATTAGCTATGTTCCAAAGAACAGAAAAGTACCCTAATTTAATCAAACTCAATTTTACTTTGTAGTTAAGAAAGAAAATGGATCTTCGTGAACTTTGGGATCACTCCACCTTCCACGTGCTAATCACATTGCCAATCACTTATAAGAAAGAGTAACTGCAGAAGTGCTTTCTCTTTCCTGCAGAATGTGACAATCTTCTTGTTAGTCAAATGCTCTTGAGATGGCAGTTTTGTATGCTCTAATTATACAGGAATCCTCAGACATCCACAACAACTACCATCAGACTTAACACGACCAGGTCACATTTTGAAGAGTATTTTTATCTTCTCACCCACTAAGGCTATAACTTCCAATACCTTACTCTAGGCATATTTAAACCAACATGTTTTAATGTCATTTTGACTAGGATGAATTGAACTTTCAGATTAGTACACCCTGTAATTTTGTGAACAAAGATGCTAAAACGTGTTAGTTCTTCGGGGGCCACTCTGATTAGCGACTGAGAGGGTGGAGGGTGAGGGCCCTCAGCAATCAGAGCAACCTTGTTCTTATCTGTTCTTTGTTTAGTTTTTAAGTACCCACTCATAAGAGTTCCTCTGAGGGAGTTCTGTTAAGGGAAGTTTGGAAACCCACTGGATTAGATCACCTTTTAGGATTCCCCTTTCTAACTCAAACACCACAATAACTAGGATCTCAAAGGGCCCCAGGGACACATTAAAAAAAAAAAACCAAAACCAACAGGGACTTCCCTGGAGGTCCAGTGGTTAAGGCTCCATGCTCCCAATGCAGGGGGCATGGGTTCGATCCCTGGTCAGGAACTAAG
>NW_006776475.1:281383-284668 GCF_000442215.2 Lipotes vexillifer | reverse complement strand
AAAAAAAAAAAAAAAAAAAAAAAATTACTCTGCAGGATCATAAATTTTAAAATGACAGGAGATTGTGCTGAATGGGTAGTAACCAAGGGCAGAACTTGGATTATTTTTTAGAATTTTAGATATGAACTTTACTTATAGTTTATCTTTTTCCTATCTTATTCCTAAAAGGACTGAAAATGGCTTTGATTTGAACTTGTTTTGTAATGCACATGTACGTGTATTACAGGGCTGCATGTTTTTCCTAAAAGGTGAGTTTGGTTTCAAAACACAGATAACTTTTCAACTGTAAGTATTAAAATATTTTCTCCAACTCGGGGGGAAAAAGTCAAAAAGTTAATTTTTCCCAAGGCTGTGTTTAAAAACTTCCCTATTAAAGGGATAACTTCTCATTATGGTACTTATTTCTGTATGGTTTAATTTCTTGTAAGAGGCTTAAGGATGAAGGACAAGAGTTAATATTTGTCACAGTCTCAGATAAGATTTTTAAAATATAGTGCCAAGGGATAGTTATGCACTGTAACACCATAAATTTAACCACAGTTTATACAGATTTAAATGTAACTGCGTCTAATAGGATTCTCCTGAAGCAAGTGTGCAGAATGAATATGAACAGTGAAAAATGGGTTTATAAAACTAATGTAATATTTTCATGTGACTATGATACTTAACTTTGATAGAAGGCAAATCAAATTTTATAAGACCTGGAGTGATCATAAACAGTTAAAAGTGAATTATTCAGATTTAACAATATATGAAAGGTTTAAAAGCCCAGCAGAGTTATCCTTTTGTTCTCACTGCTGGAAGTAAAACAAAGAATCAATGGCATCTTAAAGTTACCTTCTACTTAAAATTTCACACAGTCATTATGGCTGATTTGTTTTAGTAGAAACTGACCATAACATTCCAAAGGCGGCTTTTGGTAGGTAATATCCATAATTATGTAAATGTTAAAAAACTGCTTCTGATAGGAACCTCTTCAATGTTGAAACAATTTACACCTTACAGGATACTTAAGGGCTACTTTTTCATGCATTGGTGCACACAATGAATGGTAGCACTGGGAAAAGCCAATATTTTTTAAAAGGTAATTTTTAAAAATTAAAAATACCAATGTTTATATAGGTAACAAATGCATTTGGTTTTAAAAAAAAATCAAGTGATACAAATGGGTGTGCAGTGAAACAGAAGTCTTCCCTTTACTCTTGTTTCTCAGTTTCCCAGATCCCTTTCTCAGAATCAACTTTTGTTAATTTCTTGAATCTTTCCAGACCAATTCCCCATATTTATAAGCACATATACATAAACTTTAGAAGACTTAAAAATAGCTGACTTTCTCTCTAGTAAGCCTAACAGTAACAAGTTAGCTTGAGCTTTTAAAAATACACCAGCATGTAAAAACAGTGTAGGGTGGGTGAAATTAAAAAAAGAAAAGCCAGATACTACATTGTTTTCACTGTAGCTCTGCCATCAACCACAGAATCCTTTCCTGAAAGGTGCAACAACTAAATGCTTCACCACGGTGGCCAGAGAGGGCAGTGTGTACCAACGACAAAGGCAAAGGCAGAAAAGCTGCAAAACCCTTCACCATTCCAGGAGTATCAGAGATTCCGTCCTATCCAGCTCAGTTTCAAGTTCTGAAGGTAAAGCTGTATAATAGATCTACGTGATTTCTCCCCAGAGGGGGCTACTCAGATGGAATGTCATTATTATTGAACACCCTAAGGCAAAGAGGACAACGAAGCAATTCAGATAAGGAGCACTATCAGAAACCCTACTATGCATAGAATTTATTTTGAAAAAGTAAAACAAAATCTTAATTTCCAAGGAATGGCGATATAAATTGAGAGTTACAGAAAGGAAAGACTACAGAAATTGATTTCAGAAATATAAAATTTTAATACAATGAGGAAATCATTAATAATTTATGGGGTGACTGCGAAACAATCACCAGATAAAGTCTTAGGTTACCTTAGCACAAACTGTACATATAAGTATACAGTGGGTAGTTAAATTGCTGAAATCTCAATTATGAATTTAGGAATATCTGAACAGTAGATAATTTGTGCAATTAAAATTTAAAGCAAAATTATACAGAATTTTCCAGTAAAACAAATTTGAAAAGTGTTAATATGGAGTGGGAAAAAACCCAACATTTTTCACTGTACAAATATCAAGATACAATGAAAAGCGCTAATCAATGCCTTAACTCCTTACCCAATATTTTAAAAATGGGAATATTTCATAACATTACAAATACACAGCTATTCAGTTTTCAATCTAAGTCAGTAGCGGAAAAGGGAAGCCCTTTATTGGTGGTGGTGATTTTCCTCCGAGGACCGAAAACAGGATTTATTCAGTCCGATTTTCAGAAACAACTTTCTATCACCATATTAATTATCTATGAATATAAATTTTAATCTAAAATAACACCTCCTGGAAAATGCAAAGCAGCTGTAGTATGTTTTGGAGCTTTGTGTACTTGGCAAGCCGACTGTTTTAATTCCCGGTACAACAAATCATAAAGAAGCAGATACCGGCGGCAGGGTATCCTGAGGTCCCGGGAAGCGCCAAGGCACAGCCCCAAGCAGCGGCGCCCGCAGTGGTGCCGCAGCCTCCGCGGCCGCAGCAGGTGGGACCCGGCCGGCGGAGAGGCCGTTCCGCCGCACGCCACCGCGGGGCTTTTCAAGAACAGCCGCGACGCCTCAGCTGGGGTTTTTATTGTTTGCTCGGAATGACTTTGTTACTAATGCTGAAAAAGAGCGGCCTACGCTCCACTCACACAAACCCCACAACTTTGCAAAGCGATGTGCGGAATTCCGAGGAAGAGGCGCTAGGGCACAGCTCGGAGAGCCGGCCGAGCCGCCGCGTCCCGTTGAGCTCCCCGGTTCCCCCGCCAGGCACGCAGAAGGCTGGGGAGAAGCGCTCGGGGAACGAGTCGATCCCAGAGGGAGCGGGGGCTCCGCGATCCGCTCGCGCCAGACAAAGGGGCGCGTCGAACGCCTGGCGCCGGGCAGGGACACGAAGACGCCGGCTTCGCCCGCAGGGGGCGCCGTCCGCAGCTCTGGGCGCTTACCTTTGAGGACCGAGCAGAGCTGCTCCAGGGCCATGTTCCCGAGCTGCCCGGCGCTTCGCGAGGGGCCAAGGCGGCGACGAAGAGGCGGTGGCGGAAGCGCGGCGCTCACGGATCAGCGCGGCGGCAGCCCCGCTCCGTCCCCATCGCCCGCCACCAGGTTGCTACCCGCAGGGTAGGACTCAGGTCCTGCGGCCCGCCATGCCCCAGCCTCC
>NW_006776475.1:273901-281279 GCF_000442215.2 Lipotes vexillifer | reverse complement strand
GCCCCAGCCCCCCGACGGGCGCCGCCTCCTGCTCCGCGGCGCTCCGTCCCATCGACCGCCTCGCTGCCGGGGAGCGCGGGCCCGTCCGCCTGCGGCCTCGGCGCAGGCCCCGCTGAAGTGGCGGGCGCGGCGAGCCCACGCTCATTTAAGCTGAGAGCGCTAGCGCCGCGTGCCGGCCGCACCGCCGGTGCGCATGTGCCCGCCCCCCGCCCCCGCCCGCGTGCCCCTCGCAACCCTCCCGGCCAATCGCCTGGCGAGCCCGCCGCCCGCGGCCTCGCACCCTGGGTGGGCGGTGCTCCCCGCTGGCGACCGTTGCGTTGGGGGCGGGGCGAGAAGGTTCGGGGTGCCGCCCTCTCACCCGCGCCCCGAGAGGCCGGCGCAGAGGGAGAACTCGGCCTGCGACCAGCAGCCCCGGGCCGCGGGGTGGGCGGGTCCGAGCCCTCGAGGCCTGCCGCCTGAGGGAGGGCTGGGGCCCGCCGCGCACCCGGTTCGGCGGCCCTAGTCCGCCTGCCCACCTCCGTCCGCCCTCGCAGACGGAAGGGGGGCACCGATCCCATGGCCTCTTAAGACCTCAATTCAAGGTCAAAACTCTGCCCTGCTCAGCCCTTCTCTACTACCTGCCTCGGCACGGGGCGCGGATCTGGGCGGGGCTCAGGGCAGAGCGGGTCTGTTTAGCGCCAAGGGAGTTAACCTGACCAGCGGTAATGATTACTAACATTTACGGACTGCTTCCCAGATTGCCAGGCACAGCACCAAACACTTTCCATATCAATTCTGTAATCCTCGATTCACTTCCTGCGGGATAGGTACTGTTGGAGGATGGGAAAAAGGAGGCCAGGAAGGTTAAGTCATTTGTCCAGAGCCACACAGTGAAAGAGGGAGGCAGGGCTGTAAACCGGAGAAATCTGCCTCCAGAGACTGCCCTCTTTACCACCAAGCCATGCTGATGGGGTCGCCTGACTCCGCTGATAGCAAATCTCCAAATTTGCAAACAACTGCGTAGTATATGGTATTCTGTTTTATTTTCTGTATAGTGATTATCACGCTCTGAAATTACCTTGCCTATCTACTTGTTTATTTTTGTTCATCACCTGTATCTCATTTACCCCCACTATTAAAATATAAGTTGCTTGAGGGCAAGGAGGCTACATTCATATGTCCCCTCAACACATACTTATTGAGCATTAATTATGTGCAGAAAACAGTGATGGGTGCTGGGGAAATATCCGTGATTAAGGCCCTATCATAACAGAATATTTATGCCTGTATCTGACACATAGTAGGAGCTCCATAAATATTTGTCTAACAAAGTTAAGGACAATTTGCAGCAACTGAAAATATCTCTTTCCTTCTATTCCTCCAAAAGTAAGTATTAACAAGGTTTGCAAGTGAAAACATATTTAACATCAAATAATATTAAGGTATTTAGCCCTTTACCTAATGTGCTGTGGAAGGTATACGAGATGTATATGAGGAAAATCACCTACAGTTAAATTGAGATTGCACACGAGAACCAACTAGTAAATAAAACATTTAAGAGGCTTTTCCACAAATATAATAAAGTGACTTATTGGGAGACCAGGACAGTATTACCATTATTAAATCTAAGTCACAGACAATGGTGAACAAAAAGAATTGGGAGGAAGGAGCCCTCTCAGCTTCTGGAATAATGGTTCTTAATGCATAATTGTTGACTGAAGGAAGAATCCATGTGTATATGATATCATTAGAGGATGCTTCATGAGGGAGGTGACACACAAAGAATGAAAAGGCTGTGGATGCCAAGTGGAGAGGAGAGAGAGCAGAAGAGCTTTCACATCAGGCAAAGAGCAGGGGTGAGCCTCACATTTGGGGCAAGTGTTGTGACTGGTAGTGAAGATAAAGTTGAATATGCTGGGTTTTTACTATGGAGATTCTTGCTTGCTTGCTAGGCGAAGGAGTTTGTACTTGACTCAGGAGGCTAGAGGCAGTTTTTTTTTTTTTTTTTTTGCAGTCCGCGGGCCTCTCGCTGTTGTGTCCTCTCCCGTTGCGGAACAGAGGCTCCGGACGCACAGGCTCAGCGCCCATGGCTCACGGGCCCAGCCGCTCCGTGGCATTTGGGATCTTCCCGGACCGGGGCACGAACCCGTGTCCTCTGCATCGGCAGGCGGAATCTCAACCACTGCGCCACCAGAGAAGCCCTAGACGCAGTTTTTAATTGTGGAGCAATGGAGTTCTGGAAACATTAATCTGGCACTTGAGTTGATACAGTAAAACGGGAGAGATTAGAGCAACCGTACTCACAAAGTATATACACAGCACTGTTTCATTTAGCCTAGTACCTCTTATGGTAGTACCATTTTGGTGAAACCTAAGAAGTCTTTTCTCTAGTATGTTGGCTGGGGAGTAGATTCCCAAGGAGTGGATTGGGACTGTTCATTCTGTGGCTCCCTTTTAAGACACCTATCTTTTGGATGTACTAGTGTAATTGTAGTAGATTTTCCAAGGAATGTGGTAAACCACAGATAATAGCTGAGACTACTGTGTGGCCATATGCTGACTAAATCAAAAGAAAAGCAGTTTGCATCTGTCTCAGCTGGGGAGGTCTGTATTTGAAATATTATTTCCCTGGAAGACCACCCAGTAGTATCCAGTCTGTTCCCAGATTACCTGCCAGTGCCCAGGTGATTGAGCACTGCTTTCATTGTTCCCTGCCTGATCTTCCAGGCATAGGTATAGCCTCTCCAGCTCCTCACAGATCATTCCTGTAGTTTACATTTCGTTCTCTCTGACCAAGTCTTCTGTAGCACTTGAATGGTGTTGTGGAGCATTGACTTACTTAAAAAATGCTGAATTTTATCTCAGTGTTTATGTACCAGACAGATCTTTGTTGTCTCTCTTTTTTGCTGGAGTTTGGGAGCTCTAACATTTTATTAAATGATAACCTAGAAAGGCAGGTTATGTTGAGATTGTTATGGACTGAATGTTTCCCTCAAAGTTCATGCGTTGAAGTTTTAACCCCTAGTGTGCCTGTATTGGAGATGAGGCCTCTAAAGTTAAATGAAGTCATAAGGGTGGGACCCTGACCTGATAGGATTAGTTTCTTATAACAAGAGACAGCAGAAAGCACAAGCATGAAGGAAATGCTTTGTGAGGACCTGTTGAGAAGGCACCTGCCTGCAAACTAGGAAGAGCTCTCTCACCAGAAACCAAATTGGCTGAAGCCTTGATCAGGGACTTCCAGCCTCCAGAACTGTGAGAAAATAAATGTTGCTTCAGTCACCCAGTCCATGACATTTTGTTATGGCAGTTTGAGCGGACTAATACAGAGATATAACATAACTAAGGAAAATATAGGAACTGAGACATAACCAAACTGATATTAGAAAATTTATTTGTAGTAAAAAAAAATAGGGGTCTCATACTGCTTTTCTTACAGTGTGCAGATATGGCTACAATGATGGCGAAGTTTAGTGAAAAGCAAAATCATACAGGATCTCAGTGTATGAAGATTTCAGTGTCATACAACTGTGGGGTTTTTTTTAGGGAAGGAAAAGAAGAAACTTTAAAATTTTTTATTAGTTCATTGAATTAGTTGGCCTGGGTGCTCATAACTAGATACCACAGACTGTATGGCTTAAACAATAGAAATTTATTTTCTCACAGTTCTGGAGGCTAGAAGTCCAAAATCAGGGTGCCAATAGGATTGGTTTCTGGCGAGACCTCTCTTCCTGGCTTGCAGACGGCAAGCTTCTTGCTGTGTCTTCACATGGCCCTTCCTCTGTGCACCAAAAACTCCTCATGTCTCTTCCTCATCTTATAAGGACACCAGTCAGATTGTATTAAGGTCCTACTCTTATAACCTCATTTAACCTTAATTACATCCTTAAAGGCCCTATCTCCAAATACAGTCACATTGTGGGTTAGAGCTTCAACGTATGGATTTTTTGGGGGGGATGCAGTTCAGTCCATACACTCATGAACAAAAATTATTCCTGTGCTAATGATATTGAAGAAGACTTGTCTCCAGGGAGTTAAAACTGGTTCTTTCAGTAACAATGTCACCTAAACTTGTTTCCAAATTTCTGCCTAGTATAATTCCAAAGCAAGAAAATTTTTAAGAAATATTGCCTACTACCAGTACTTAAGTATTTCAACTTTATCAGGAAAATTTCTAGTCATCTAGTTACTTTCCACTGAGCCACCAGGGAAGCCCCTCTTTTCATGGTTTTAATATTCATTTCCCTAATGGCAAATGATGTTGAGAACTTTTCATGAGCTTAGTCGCTATTCATATATCTTCTTCAGTGAAGTGTCCAAGTTCTTGCTTGCTTTTTTTTTTTTTGTGGTACACGGGCCTCCCAATGCCGAGGCCTCTCCGGTTGCGGAGCACAGGCTCTGGACGCACAGGCTCAGCGGCCATGGCTCACGGGCCTAGCCGCTCTGCGGCATGTGGAATCTTCCCGGACCGGGGCACGAACGCGTGTCCCCTGCATCGGCAGGCGGACTCTCAACCACTGCGCCACCAGGGAAGCCCTTGCTTGCTTTTAAATTGGGTTATTGTTTAGTTTTGAGAGTTCTTTATACATTCTGGATATAAGTCCGTTGTTGAATATGTGATTTGCAAATATTTCCATCGCATATGTAGCTTGTCTGTTCATTCTCTTGAAAGTGTTTTTGGCAAAGAAAATGTCTTTAAATTTAGATTTTTTTCTTTTATCTAAAACCTTTTTTAGATTTTTTGGTATTATTTCTAAGAACTCTTTGCCATACCCCAGCTCATGAGTATATTCTTGTATGTTTCCTTCTAAAAATTTGATAGTTTTATGTTTTACATTTAAGGTTATGATCCATTTTGAATTAATTATTGTATGAGGTGCGAGGTTTAGGTCAAGGTTCTTTTTTTTCTTTGCATAGGGATGACCAAATAGTTTAACACTATTTATCTCAAAGACCACCTTCCACTGAATCACTTTTACACTTTTGTCAAAGATCAAATAGCTATATTTGTGGGGGATTATTTTTGGACTTTCTATTTTGTTCCATTGATCTATGTGTCTATCTTTTTCCAGTACCACATTATCCTGATTATTATAGCTTTATAATAAGTCTTAAAATCAGGTAGTTTGACCTCCAACTTTGCCACCTTTTCCAAAATTATTTTAAGCTATTCTAGTTCCTTTACTCTTTCATATGAATTTTCTAATAATCTTGTCTATTTCCACAAAAAATACTGCTGGGAGTTTGATAGGGATGTTATTAAATCTATAGGTCATTTTGGGGAGTGTTGACATCTTTACTAGATTGGATCTTCCAATCCATGAACACAGTGTCTTTACTTTAAGTCTTCCTTTATTTCTTTCATCGCTATTTTATAGTTTTTGGCATACAGATCCTATGCATGCTTTGTTGTATTTATACGTAAGAATTTCATTTTTGGGGTCTATTTTAAGTGGTATTTAAAAAAATTTCAATTTCCAATTGCTCATTGCATTTATATAGGAATATGATTGATTTTTTTGTGTTCACCTTTTATCCTACTGAACTTGCTGAATTCACTTAGTTCTAGGAAGTTTACTGTGTGTGTATAGATTTTCTATACTATTATGTCATGTACTAATAGGGACAGTTTTATTTCTTCCTTTCCAATCTGTATGCCTTTTATTTCCTTTTCTTGGCTTATTACTTTAAGATTTCCAACACAACATTGTAAATCAACTATATTTCAATAAAAAAAATTTAAAAAGGGATTTCCCTGGTGGCGCAGTGCTTAAGAATCCACCTGCCAATGCAGGGGACATGGGTTTGATCCCTGGTCCAGGAAGATCCCACATGCTGCAGAGCAACTAAGCCCGTGCACCACAGCTACTGAACCTGCGCTCTAGAGCCCGTGAGCCACAACTACTGAGCCCACGTGCCACAACTACTGAGCCCACGTGCCACAACTACTGAAGCCCATGTGCTCTAGGGCCCGCATGCCACAACTACTGAGCCCACATGCTGCAACTACTGAAACCCATGCGCCTAGAGCCTGTGCTCTGCCACAAGAGAAACCACCACAATGAGAAGCCCGCGCACTGCAATGAAGAGTAGCCCCTGCTCGCAGCAACTAGAGAAAGCCTGCGTGCAGCAATGAAGACCAACGCAGCCAAAATAAATTGAAAAAAATTTTTAAAATTAAAAAAAGATCCTATATTAAAACAGATCTAGGGGTTTCCCTGGTGGTGCAGTGGTTAAGAATCAGCCTGTCCTGAATTCAGGGGACACGGGTTTGAGCCCTGGGCCAGGAAGATCCCACATGCCACAGAGCAACGAAGCCCATGTGCCACAACTACTGAGCCTGCACTCCAGAGCCCACGAACCACAACTACTGAAGCCCCTGTGCCTACAGCCTGTGCTCCGCAAGAAGAGAAGCCACTGCAATGAGAAGCCCATGCACCACAATGAAGAGTATAGCCCCTGCTTGCCGCAACTATAGAGAAAGCCCGCGCCCCGCATCAAAGACCCAATGCAGCCAAACTTAATTAACTAATCAATTAATTTAAAAAAACAGATCTAAAAAAATTTTTCCAGTACTATGTTGAAAATTATTGGTGGGGGAAAGCATTCAGTCTCTCATCATTAAGCATGTATCAATATTAGCTGTAGTTTAAAATTTTTATTAATGCCCTTTATTAGGTTAAGGAAGTTCTATTCATAGTTTGCTTAGTTTTTTTTTTTTGTTTTAAAAATTAGGAGTGGATGTTAGATTTCGTCAAATTATCTTTCTGTGTCTATTGAAAGGATAAGATGGTTTTTCTGACTTAATAGTATGATAAATTATATTGCTTTTTTCCCCCCTCAAATAGTGAACTAGTTTTGCATTCTGGGATGAAACACACTTGGTAATGGCATATTACCTTTTTATATATTTCTGCATACAATTTGCTAATGTTTTGTTGAGGATTTTTGTATCTGTGTTATGAGGGATATTGGCCTGTAGTTCTATTTTCTTGCAATGTCTTTGTTTTTGGCATTAGGGAAATGTTGACCTTATAAAAGGAGTTGTGAGATATTCCTTCCTCTTCCTTTTCTTCAAGATACTTTGTAGAAAGGTATTATTTCTTAGATATTTGTAAAATTTGCCAGTGAAACCATGTGTTCCACTGAGTTTTCTTTTGTGGAAGGTTTGTTTTTTAATATAAAATTTTAACTTTTAAGAGCTTCCCTGGTGGCGCAGTGGTTGAAAGTCCGCCTGCCGATGCGGGGGACACGGGTTCGTGCCCCGGTCCGGGAAGATCCCACGTGCCGCGGAGCGGCTGGGCCCGTGAGCCATGGCTGCTGAGCCTGCGCGTCCGGAGCCTGTGCTCCGCAGTGGGAGAGGCCACAACAGTGAGAGGCCTGCGTACAGCAAAAAAAA
>NW_006776475.1:270122-273774 GCF_000442215.2 Lipotes vexillifer | reverse complement strand
AAAAAAAAAAAAAAAAAAAAAAAAAAATTAACTTTTAAAAATAGATATGGTGTTTATTGATTTCTGCTTGGGTGTGTTTTGGTAGTTTATATCTTTTAAGGAATTGATCCATTTAATCTACTTTATTGAATTCATGGGCATAGCTAGTTCCTAGTATTTTTTATTATTATGCCTTTAATGTCTGTGGGATCAGTAGTGATGTCTTCTCTTTCGTTCATTATATTGGTTATTTATGTCTGTTCCTTTTCTCTCCTGGTCAGGGGTGTAGCAATATTATTGATCTTTTCAAACAACCACCTTTTTATTTCATTGATTTCTGCTCTAATCATTTCCTTCTATCTTCTGTTTGCTTTAGATTTAATTTAATCTTTTTTTTTTTCTAGTTAAGGTGGAAACTTAGGTTACTGATTTTAGATCTTTTTTCTTTGTTAATATATGCATTTAATGCTATACATTTCCCTTTAAGCACTGCTTCTCTGTCTCCTACAAATTTTATGTTGTATTTTATTTGGTTAAAAAAATTTTAAGTTTCCTCTGAGACTTCCTCATTGACTCCATGGTTATTTTTATTTTTATTTATTTATTTTTTTGCAGTACGCGGGCCTCTCACTGTTGTGGCCTCTCCCGTTGGGGAGCACAGGCTCTGGACGCGCAGGCTCAGCGGCCATGTCTCACGGGCCCAGCCGCTCAGCGGTGTGTGGGATCTTCCCGGACCGGGGCATGAACCTGTGTCCCCTGTATCGGCAGGTGGACTCTCAACCACTGCACCACCAGGGAAGCCCCATGGTTATTTTAAAGTGAATTAATTTCCAAATATTTTGGTATTTTCCAGGTATGTTTCTAGTTTAGTTCAATCTTAGTCTGAAGACTTATGTTGTATTTTTATTTTTATTTCGTTAAAAGTATTTTAAAATTTCCTTTGAGACTTCCTCGTTAGTCCCATGGTTATTTTTTTTTTTATTTTTATTTTTTTGCAGTACGTGGGCCTCTCACTGTTGTGGCTTCTCCCGTTGCGGAGCACAGGCTCCGGACGCGCAGGCCCAGCGGCCATGGCTCACGGGCCCAGCCGCTCCGCGGCACATGGGATCCTCCCAGACCGGGGCACGAACCCGCGTCCCCCGCATCGTCAGGCGGACCCTCAACCACTGCGCCACCAGGGAAGCCCCCATGGTTATTTTAAAATGCATTAATTTCTAGATATTTGGGTATTTTCTCTAGTTTAGTTCAGTTTTAGTCTGAGGATCTTTGTATAATTTCTATTCTTTTAAATTTGGTGAGGTTTGTTTTATAGCCCAGATAAATGTCTCTTTTAGTGAATGTTCCATGTGCACTTAAGACAACTCTGTGTTTTGCTGTTGTTGGTTGAAGTGTTTTATAAGTCTCCATTAGGTTAAGTTGATTGGTAGTGCTTTTCAGGTCCCCTCTAAGTTTTCTGATTTTCTACTTTTTCTATCAATCACTGTAGAAGAGTGTTGACATTTCCAACCTAAATCATGGTGTGTCTCTTTCTCCTTACAGGTCTGTTTTGCTTTATGTATTTAGTTTATACACATTTAGGATTTTTACGTCAAGAGGAGTGGAATGAACTTAGTTGAGTCTGCTCTCTTTAGCTGAGGCAGTCCCCAAAGGGGGCTGACAGCCAACTATTGAAGGCATTCCCAGAAATTAGGATAATAAATCCTTTATTTTTGGAGGATCTGGACATTATAGCATCTACCAGAGAAGTAATCAGGTTTTCTATTTGAATCTATTTTAGTGATGTCTTCATAGGAATTGGTCTATTTTGTTAAACTTTCAAATTCCTTGGTATAAAATTGTTCTTAACGTCTTCCTATTTTTGTTTTAATATATACTTTATCTGTAGTTATATCTCCTTTTTCACTTCTGATACTGGTTATCTGTGCCTGTTTTGTTTTTCTTGATAGAGGCTCTTGGGGCAGCCTATAGCCAATAACTGATGAAGTGGGGGTGTAAAGGCCCAGCCTTCTTACCCTAACTTAGGACAGGTTAGGAGATAGAAGAGGTCATCCTATCTCAAAACTCACTGTAGGGTTGTAAGAGGCATTCTATTAAGAATGAATCACAACTTGATTTCTGCCTCTGCCCAGTCTTGCTTCCTTCCTTTCTTCTGTACAGGTGTTGATCAAGAGCACCCCCTAATCTATTATCTATTTTATTAGTCTTTTAAAATAACTGGCTAGGTGATGTAAAGCTAGGTTGCAAGTCATCACAAGGGCTGGTTAACTTTAGTTCACTTTGATACTGAGGAGTTGGCCTTAAGTATCCTAGCTTAATCCTCAGTAAGGTCTCTTGGACACAGTTCAATTTTTTGAGTTTCTTAAGTAGTTAGTTCTAGCTATTTGTAAAGATTAATATTTCCTGACTTTTATCCTTTCTTAGAGATTTTCTAAAGAACAAAAGGAAAATTATTTTTTTTAATTAAAAAAATTATTTATTTATTGATGGCTGTGTTGGGTCTTTGTTGCTATGCGCAGGCTTTCTCTAGTTTCAGCAAGTGGGGGCTGCTCTTTGTCGTGGTGCGTGGGCTTCTCATTGTGGTGGCTTCTCTTGCTGCAGAGCACGGGCTCTAGGTGTGTGGTCTTCAGTAGTTGTGGCATGCAGGCTCAGTAGTTGTGGCTCATGGGCTCTAGAACGCAGGCTCAGTAGTTGTGGCGCACGGGTTTAGTTGCTCCATGGCATGTGTGATATTCCCGGACCAGGGCTTGAACCAGTGTTCCCTGCATTGGCAGGTGGATTCTTAACCACTGCACCACCAAGGAAGTTGAGGAAAATTATTTTTTAAAACATGGAATAAAGCTCATTTTTTTGCAATTACCATATGAACTCACTGGACCCTTGTATAAATCTAAGATATCTTAATTTACCTTGGTGATCTTATTTTTAGTAATAACTAAAATTTATTTTAGTTTTTATAAGATTACTTAATCTTAGTAATCTTGGTGATCTTATTTTTCCTATATCTCAAAACATTTTGCTATAGGATTTCTCTGCTTGAAAAGGCTGTATCTATGATGCCAAGATTGTTTTTACCTTTGTTGGTTTAGTAACCACCACCTTTAGTAGAGAAGCACTTCACAACTTTATAGTGATACTTAATCTGAGGGTGAATCTCTAGGTATAGCTACTTGTAATAGGTCCCTACTTTTCCTTATCAAGAGTGGGAAGGGTATAAAAAGTATGTTTATAAGTTGTTACCTTTGAACCTGAGGCCTTCTAGGAGAAACTATTTTGAGAATTAAGTTTCTGAAAATATATAGTTTTTTGGCTGGTAGACGGAGAAATATAAAGGGCTAGTCTAGGTAAATGGTGTGTTAACAACAATGTATTTATTGTGTTTACAAGTATAGGTATATCTCGGAGATATTGTGGGTTTGGTTCCAGACCACCACAATAAAGCAAATATCATGGTAAAAAGTGAGTCTCACAAACTTTTTTGGTTTCTCACTGTATATAAAAGTTATGTTTACACTATATTGTAGTCTATACAATACAGCATTATGTCTTTTTAAAGACAATGTACATACATTAAAAAACATAAAACAAAAAACCAATTACAACAGTAACATCAAAAATCACTTGGGGCTTCCCTGGTGGCGCAGTGATTGAGAGTCCGCCTGCCGATGCAGGGGAC